>NW_026266272.1:0-40247 GCF_025860055.1 Xyrauchen texanus
CCTCACAAACCAACTGCACGTGGTACATAGTGGGCTCGTCCGGTATTTGAGCCCAGGACCTCTCAGCACCTTAAGCGAGAATCATACCCCTAGACCAACGAGCCAACTTTATTGACCTATGGGCTGCAAAGTACCTGCCAATGAAAATCCAGAATATATCTCTACTTGAGAGTATAAAAATTTGTCATCAGCTGAAAGTTGAGCACTGAAAATATGCGGCCAGAGTGTTCTAAATAAGCATACTCTGAACACGCAACGTGCTCATACTCTTGGAGTTATTTGCACTAATTAGGTGGCAACATTTGCAATTGATTTCATGTTGTCATAAAAAGTGCAAGAAAAAGGGGTAATCACAGGTTAAAAACAATAGATGAAAGTGGAAATATCAACAGTGGATGTTGTGGTTCGATTTAAGTTGCACTTCCTTGCCTCGTTGGTTTTATAGAGCAGAAAGATCTTGTAGGCAATAATTACATTTTGTAAGCTTCATACACATGAACAGATTGATTTCTCACTTATTCACCATTAAAGGTGCGTACACACTGCCAGCGACTTTATCGCTGCAGGTCGCCATTTGCTGGCGGTGAAGTCGCTAGTGGGTGTTCCCACTACTGGTTGCCTAGTAACGTTTATAAATGACATTCACGGATGTCATTCCATTGCTGTTGACAGCGAATCTCTTTTCTTGCCACTAAAAATAAATATTTTGGAGGGAAAAGACTAAATATAAATGGAATCAGTACATAAAATGCTTTATATCAAAGATGAATGAGAAACAAGGCCTGCTGTTTGCCATAGCGGCTGTTTATCTGCGGCGAAAATTTAAATGCCGGTCTGTCTGGGTCCATAAAATCCCCGTGATCTCAGATACACCTTTACACGCAGTATTTTTCTTAAAAATGTCCTTGTACGTGGGAAGAGAAATATCATAGAGCACTGGAAAATTTCTAACAGCAAGAATTAGCCATTCATCCATCTTTCCGTTACTGCAGGAGCTGAGAGAGAGAGAAAGGATCACGTGAGCTCTCCGTCTTCTCTCCTATTGGCTGTCGCATCCGTTAGTACGCTCCAAAGTTTAACTTTTCTAAACTTTGTCGCGTCGCTGGACATGCCCACATCTAGCGCCAATGGTCGCGACAGCTCGTGTCGCCGGAAGTCGCTGTGCTCGCATTGAAAATGAATGGTATTGAGTCGCTGTCGTGCGCGATGTCGCTGGCAGTGTGTACGCACCTTAATAGTCCCATTGAGATTTGAAGTCGGATTGCTGGATTCAGAGTGCTAGCTACTACACTGTGGAACCTAAAGAGGATGGATCTTCAGTCTAATTCTCACCCACCTTAGTCATTTCAGCAACACTGGCAGTTTCGAAGCACTCTTCATGTTGACATATGCCTGGAGAACACAGAGCGAGAGGCTATGAGAGCATTTTGAGGCCTTTAACTCCCCCTGCAAAAAAACTCCCTTAAAGTCCCCTCTGTAGGTGATACCGGGAAAGAAACAATAGGTTACTATCATAAGCCCGGTTCTCTGAAACATCGAGTGGAGAGATCCACCTATGGGAAGGGCATCCGCACCTGACCTCTGCAGAAGCATCCAATTGCACCAAGTCTGGCCTGACAGACAGAAGCGCGTGTCCAGTGCTCGGTAAGGGACCCGCCCCTTACCAAGTGCATAAAACACGCGTACGCGCTATCTTACCTCAGTGAGCATATTCGCTTCTCGTGCAGCAAGCGGGGCAAGCTTAGTGGATCTCTCCACTCGATGTTTCAGAGAACCGGGGTTACGACAGTAACCTATTGTTCTCTTTCATCATCTCGTGTTCGAGATCCACCTATGGGAGATATGGACAGCTCCCCGATTGCCCAATACACTACAATGAGGCCCGTCGACAGGGGGGTACCAGGCAAGCTGTAACTAATAAGCACCTTAGCATTGATTTCCTGAAAATCTAGTAATAAAAAATGTGAGGTGCAGTACGCTAGAAAAAGACAACCTAAATCCAAGAAGTCGCCTGCTGCACACCTTCCTCACAAACCAACTGCACATGGTATTCAGTGGGCTCGTACAGGATTTGAACCCGGGACCTCTCGCACCCAAAGCTAGAATCATACCCCTAGACCAACGAGCCACCTTTTCTGACCTATGGGCTGCAAAGTACCTGCCAATGAAAATCCAGAATATATCTCTACTTGACAGTATAAAAATTTGTCATCAGCTGAAAGTTGAGCACTGAAAATATGCGGCCAGAGTGTTCTAAATGCGCATACTCTGAACACGCAACGTGCTCATACTCTCGGAGTTATTTGCACTAATTAGGTGGCAACACTTGCAATTGATTTTTTGTTGTCATAAAAAGTGCAAGAAAAAGGGGTAATCACAGGTTAAAAACAATAGATGAAAGTGGAAATATCAACAGTGGATGTTGTGGTTCGATTTAAGTTGCACTTCCTTGCCTCGTTGGTTTTATAGAGCAGAAAGATCTTGTAGGCAATAATAACATTTTGTAAGCTTCATACACATGAACAGATTGATTTCTCACTTATTTAATATTAAAGGTGCGTACACACTGCCAGCGACTTTATCGCTGCAGGTCAGCCAGTTGCTGGCGGTGAAGTCAGCTAGTGGGTGTTCCCACTACTGGTTGCCTAGTAACGTTTATAAATGACATTCACGGATGTCATTCCATTGCTGTTGACAGCGAATTTCTTTTCTTGCCACTAAAAATAAATATTTTGGAGGAAAAGACTAAATATAAATGGAATCAGTACATAAAATGCTTTATATCAAAGATGAATGAGAAACAAAGGCGCTGTTTGCCATAGCGGCTGTTTATCTGCGGCGAAAATTCAAATGCCGGTCTGTCTGGATCCATAAAATCCCCGTGATCTCAGATACACCTTTCCACGCAGTATTTTTCTTAAAAATGTCCTTGTACGTGGGAAGAGAAATATCATAGAGCACTGGAAAATTTCTAACAGCAAGAATTAGCCATTCATCCATCTTTCAGTTACTGCAGGAGCTGAGAGAGAGAGAGAAAGGATCACGTGAGCTCTCCCGTCTTCTCTCCTATTGGCTGTCGCGTCCGTTAGTCGCTCCAAAGTTTAACTTTTCTCAACTTTGTCGCGTCGCTGGACATGCCCACATCTAGTGGCAATGGTCGCGACAGCTCGTGTCGCCGGAAGTCGCTGTGCTCGCATTGAAAATGAATGGTATTGAGTCGCTGTCGTGCGCGATGTCGCTGGCAGTGTGTAGCATTGATTTCCTGAAAATCTAGAAGTTTCGAAGCACTCTTCGTGTTGACATATGCCTGGAGAACACAGAGCGAGAGGCTATGAGAGCATTTTGAGGCCTTTAACTCCCCTGCAAAAAACTCCCTTAAAGTCCCCTCTGTAGGTGATACCGGAAAGAAACTGCAATCTAGGTGTGATTAGCACCAGGCAAGCTGTAACTAATAAGCACCTTAGCATTGATTTCCTGAAAATCTAGTAATAAAAAATGTGAGGTGCAGTACGCTAGAAAAAGACAACCTGAATCAAAGAAGTCCCCTGCTGCAGTCCTTCCTCACAAACCAACTGCACATGGTATACAGTGGGCTCATCCGGGATTTGAACCGGGACCTCTCGCACCCAAAGCGAGAATCATACCCCTAGACCAACGAGCCACCTTTTTTGACCTATGGGCTGCAAAGTACCTGCCAATGAAAATCCAGAATATATCTCTACTTGACAGTATAAAAATTTGTCATCAGCTGAAAGTTGAGCACTGAAAATATGCGGCCAGAGTGTTCTAAATGCGCATACTCTGAACACGCATAGCGTGCTCATACTCTTGGAGTTATTTGCACTAATTAGGTGGCAACACTTGCAATTGATTTCTTCTTGTCATAAAAAGTGCAAGAAAAAGGGGTAATCACAGGTTAAAAACAGTAGATGAAAGTGGAAATATCAACAGTGGATGTTGTGGTTCGATTTAAGTTGCACTTCCTTGCCTCATTGGTTTTATAGAGCAGAAAGATCTTGTAGGCAATAATAACATTTTGTAAGCTTCATACACATGAACAGATTGATTTCTCACTTATTCACCATTAATGGTCCCATTGAGATATGAAGTCGGATTGCTGGATTCAGAGTGCTAGCTACTACACCGTGGAACCTAAAGAGGATGGATCTTCAGTCTAATTCTCACCCACCTTAGTCATTTCAGCAACACTGGCAGTTCCCGAAGCACTCTTCATGTTGACATATGCCTGGAGAACACAGAGCAAGAGGCTATGAGAGCATTTTGAGGCCTTTAGCTCCCCCTGCACAAAAACTCCCTTAAAGTCCCCTCTGTAGGTTATAGAGGGAAAGAAACTGCAATCTAGGTGTGATTAGCACCAGGCAAGCTGTAACTAATAAGCACCTTAGCATTGATTTCCTGAAAATCTAGTAATAAAAAAATGTGAGGTGCAGTACGCTAGAAAAAGACTACCTAAATCCAAGAAGTCCCCTGCTGCAGACCTTCCTCACAAACCAACTGCAATTGATTTGTTGTTGTCATTAAAAGTGCAAGAAAAAGGGGTAATCACAGGTTAAAAACAGTAGATGAAAGTGGAAATATCAACAGTGGATGTTGTGGTTCGATTTAAGTTGCACTTCCTTGCCTCGTTGGTTTTATAGAGCAGAAAGATCTTGTAGGCAATAATTACATTTTGTAAGCTTCATACACATGAACAGATTGATTTCTCACTTATTCACCATTAATGGTCCCATTGAGATATGAAGTCGGATTGCTGGATTCAGAGTGCTAGCTACTACACCGTGGAACCTAAAGAGGATGGATCTTCAGTCTAATTCTCACCCACCTTAGTCATTTCAGCAACACTGGCAGTTCCCGAAGCACTCTTCATGTTGACATATGCCTGGAGAACACAGAGCGAGAGGCTATGAGAGCATTTTGAGGCCTTTAACTCCCCCTGCAAAAATCTCCCTTAAAGTCCCCTCTGTAGGTGATACCGGGAAAGAAACTGCAATCTAGGTGTGATTAGCACCAGGCAAGCTGTAACTAATAAGCACCTTAGCATTGATTTCCTGAAAATCTAGTAATAAAAAATGTGAGGTGCAGTACGCTAGAAAAAGACAACCTAAATCCAAGAAGTCCCCTGCTGCAGACCTTCCTCACAAACCAACTGCAATTGATTTGTTGTTGTCATAAAAAGTGCAAGAAAAAGGGGTAATCACAGGTTAAAAACAGTAGATGAAAGTGGAAATATCAACAGTGGATGTTGTGGTTCGATTTAAGTTGCACTTCCTTGCCTCGTTGGTTTTATAGAGCAGAAAGATCTTGTAGGCAATAATAACATTTTGTAAGCTTCATACACATGAACAGATTGATTTCTCACTTACTCACCATTAAAGGTGCGTACACACTGCCAGCGACTTTATCGCTGCAGGTCGCCAGTTGCTGGCGGTGAAGTCGCTAGTGGGTGTTCCCACTACTGGTTGCCTAGTAACGTTTATAAATGACATTCACGGATGTCATTCCATTGCTGTTGACAGCGAATCTCTTTTCTTGCCACTAAAAATAAATATTTTGGAGGGAAAAGACTAAATATAAATGGAATCAGTACATAAAATGCTTTATATCAAAGATGAATGAGAAACAAGGCGCGCTGTTTGCCATAGCGGCTATTTATCTGCGGCGAAAATTCAAATGCCGGTCTGTCTGGGTCCATAAAATCCCCGTGATCTCAGATACACCTTTCCACGCAGTATTTTTCTTAAAAATGTCCTTGTATGTGGGAAGAGAAATATCATAGAGCACTGGAAAATTTCTAACAGCAATAATTAGCCATTCATCCATCTTTCCGTTACTGCAGGAGCTGAGAGAGAGAGAAAGGATCACGTGAGCTCTCCCGTCTTCTCTCCTATTGGCTGTCGCGTCCGTTAGTCGCTCCAAAGTTTAACTTTTCTCAACTTTGTCGCGTCGCTGGACATGCCCACATCTAGCGCCAATGGTCGCGACAGCTCGTGTCGCCGGAAGTCGCTGTGCTCGCATTGAAAATGAATGGTATTGAGTCGCTGTCGTGCGCAATGTCGCTGGCAGTGTGTACGCACCTTAATAGTCCCATTGAGATTTGAAGTCGGATTGCTGGATTCAGAGTGCTAGCTACTACACCGTGGCACCTAAAGAGGATGGATCTTCAGTCTAATTCTCACCCACCTTAGTCATTTCAGCAACACTGGCAGTTTCCGAAGCACTCTTCATGTTGACATATGCCTGGAGAACACAGAGCGAGAGGCTATGAGAGCATTTTGAGGCCTTTAACTCCCCCTGCAAAAAAACTCCCTTAAAGTCCCCTCTGTAGGTGATACCGGGAAAGAAACTGCAATCTAGGTGTGATTAGCAGCAGGCAAGCTGTAACTAATAAGCACCTTAGCATTGATTTCCTGAAAATCTAGAAATAAAAAATGTGAGGTGCAGTACGCTAGAAAAAGACAACCTGAATCCAAGAAGTCCCCTGCTGCAGACCTTCCTCACAAACCAACCGCACATGGTATACAGTGGGCTTGTCCGGGATTTGAACCCGGGACCTCTCGCACCCAAAGCGAGAATCATACCCCTAGACCAACGAGCCACCTTTTTTGACCTATGGGCTGCAAAGTACCTGCCAATGAAAATCCAGAATATATCTCTACTTGACAGTATAAAAATTTGTCATCAGCTGAAAGTTGAGCACTGAAAATATGCGGCCAGAGTGTTCTAAATGCGCATACTCTGAACACGCAACATGCTCATACTCTTGGAGTTATTTGCACTAATTAGGTGGCAACACTAGCAATTGATTTCTTGTTGTCATAAAAAGTGCAAGAAAAAGGGGTAATCACAGGTTAAAAACAGTAGATGAAAGTGGAAATATCAACAGTGGATGTTGTGGTTCGATTTAAGTTGCACTTCCTTGCCTCGTTGGTTTTATAGAGCAGAAAGATCTTGTAGGCAATAATTACATTTTGTAAGCTTCATACACATGAACAGATTGATTTCTCACTTATTCACCATTAATGGTCCCATTGAGATTTGAAGTCGGATTGCTGGATTCAGAGTGCTAGCTACTACACCGTGGAACCTAAAGAGAATGGATCTTCAGTCTAATTCTCACCCACCTTAGTCATTTCAGCAACACTGGCAGTTTTCGAAGAAATCTTCATGTTGACATATGCCTGGAGAACACAGAGCGAGAGGCTATGAGAGCATTTTGAGGCCTTTAACTCCCCCTGCAAAAAAACTCCCATAAGATACCGGGAAAGAAACTGCAATCTAGTTGTGATTAGCACCAGGCAAGCTGTAACTAATAAGCACCATAGCATTGATTTCCTGAAAATCTAGTGATAAAAAATGTGAGGTGCAGTACGCTAGAAAAAGACAACCTAAATCCAAGAAGTCCCCTGCTTCAGACCTTCCTCACAAACCAACTGCAATTGATTTGTTGTTGTCATAAAAAGTGCAAGAAAAAGGGGTAATCACAGTGGATGTTGTGGTTCGATTTAAGTTGCACTTCCTTGCCTCGTTGGTTTTATAGAGCAGAAAGATCTTGTAGGCAATAATTACATTTTGTAAGCTTCATACACATGAACAGATTGATTTCTCACTTATTCACCATTAATGGTCCCATTGAGATTTGAAGTCGGATTGCTGGATTCAGAGTGCTAGCTACTACACCCTGGAACCTAAAGAGGATGGATCTTCAGTCTAATTCTCACCCACCTTAGTCATTTCAGCAACACTGGCAGTTTCCGAAGTACTCTTCATGTTGACATATGCCTGGAGAACACAGAGCGAGAGGCTATGAGAGCATTTTGAGGCCTTTAGCTCCCCTGCAAAAAAACTCCCTTAAAGTCCCTCTGTAGGTGATACAGGGAAAGAAACTGCAATCTAGGTGTGATTAGCACAAGGCAAGCTGTAACTAATAAGCACCTTAGCATTGATTTCCTGAAAATCTAGTAATAAAAAATGTTAGGTGCAGTACGCTAGAAAAAGACTACCTAAATCCAAGAAGTCCCCTGCTGCAGACCTTCCTCACAAACCAACTGCAATTGATTTGTTGTTGTCATTAAAAGTGCAAGAAAAAGGGGTAATCACAGGTTAAAAACAGTAGATGAAAGTGGAAATATCAACAGTGGATGTTGTGGTTCGATTTAAGTTGCACTTCCTTGCCTCGTTGGTTTTATAGAGCAGAAAGATCTTGTAGGCAATAATAACATTTTGTAAGCTTCATACACATGAACAGATTCATTTCTCACTTATTCACCATTAATGGTCCCATTGAGATTTGAAGTCGGATTGCTGGATTCAGAGTGCTAGCTACTACACCGTGGAACCTAAAGAGGATGGATCTTCAGTCTAATTCTCACCCACCTTAGTCATTTCAGCAACACTGGCAGTTTCGAAGCACTCTTCATGTTGACATATGCCTGGAGAACACAGAGCGAGAGGCTATGAGAGCATTTTGAGGCCTTTAACTCCCCTGCAAAAAAACTCCCTTAAAGTCCCTCTGTAGGTGATACCGGAAAGAAACAATAGGTTACTATCGTAACCCGGTTCTCTGAAACATCGAGTGGAGAGATCCACCTATGGGAAGGGCATCCGCACCTGACCTCTGCAGAAGCATCCAATTGCACCAAGTCTGGCCTGACAGACAGAAGCGCGTGTCCAGTGCTCGGTAAGGGACCCGCCCCTTACCAAGTGCATAAAACACGCGTACGCGCTATCTTACCTCAGTGAGCATATTCGCTTCTCGTGCAGCAAGCGGGGCAAGCTTGGTGGATCTCTCCACTCGATGTTTCAGAGAACCGGGGTTACGACAGTAACCTATTGTTCTCTTTCATCATCTCGTGTTCGAGATCCACCTATGGGAGATATGGACAGCTCCCCGATTGCCCAATACACTACAATGAGGCCCTGAAAGCCAGAGGACGGTCACCTCAAAAGGCGGTGCATGACACGTCACACGGAAACCACCCCACAAAGTGAGGAAGCCACTTTAGCAACAAAGAATAGCATATGGTAACATGCATTCGGTGAATAAACCTGACCGCACTATCATGGTGAATATATGGTGCCAGGTGCAGAGTAGAAACATGCTTAGTGACTTTAAAGTGCTGGACTAGGCAGCCCAGACTTAAAGAGGGGTGGAGGGCCTAAGAGCACAAAGCTACAAAGAGCCGACACCCAGGACAGAATGAGCTACCGGGGTTCTGGTAACATCTAGCCGGTAGTATCTGGCAAACGTATGGGGAGAGGCCCAGCTTGCAGCGCACATATGTCCTGCAAAGAGACTCCCTTAAACAGAGCCCAAGAGGCAGCCATACCTCTAGTGGAGTGAGCTCTGATGCCCTCTGGGGCTGCACTCCCCTTGATTCATATGCCAAAGATATAGCTTCCACAAGCCAATGAGAAAGGCATTGCTTGGAAATGGGTTTCCCTGAGTGCGGGGGGCCCCAAGAGATGAAAAGCTGGTCGCTTTTTCTAAACGAGCTGGTCCTGTCTAAGTACACCCGCAGGGCACATACAGGACACAAAGCGTTCAACCTCTGATCCTCTGTGGAGGAGAAAGGAGCTGGGTGCAACGCGGAAAGCTCAATCACCTCACACGTGAATGCCGGGAAGCATTTTGGCATAAAGGCCGGGTTGGGCCTGAGAAAAACCTTATCTCCACTGAGAGAGAATTTAGTGCACGAGGGATGAACAGAGAATGCATGCATATCACTGACCCGCTTGGCAGACGCCAAGGCCAAGAGCAAAGCTGTCTTGAAAGACAAATTCTTAAGGGAAATACTCCCCAGGGGCTCAAACGGCTGTTGAGACATTGTGTCCAGCACCATGGAGAGGTCCCATTCAGGAACGACTCTCCTGGGGACTGGAAGAGAGCGGCGTCGCCCTTCATAAACCTACTGAATAAGGGGTGTTGCCCCACCGTAGCGCTGTCGAACCCCACATGACATGCAGCGATAGCCGCTAAATAGACCTTAATAGTGGAAAAGGATCTTCCCTTGTCCATAAGGTCCTGCAAAAAGCATAAGATGTCGGTGATTGAGCACTGATATGACGTTACCCGTCGCCCTTCACACCACTCTTCGAACACCCGCCACTTACAGTCGTAAAGAGACCGTGTTGAAGAGGCTCTGGCACACTGAATGGTGGCCACAACACGTGGGGAGCCCCAATGTGTTTAAGTTGGCCCTCTCACGGGCCAGGCCCAGAGGGCCACCCTGTCCGAGTGCGGGTGATAAATTTCCCGTTCAGCTTGAGACAAAAGGTCTGTGCGAAGTGGGAGGGGCCATGGCTGGGCATACAGCAGAGGGATAATCTCAGAGAGCCACGGCGCCTTGGGCCACCTGGGAGCTATCAAAATCATGGTCAAGCTCTGTTCCCTCACCCTGGCCAGAGACGGCGTATGAGGCAAAGGGGAGGAAATGCATAGAGCAGCACGTTGGGCCACGGGTGGGCCAGTGCGCCCACGCCGAGGGGCGTCCTCGTCCCGTGAGCGAGAAGAACATAGGACAATGGGCGTTTCAGCGAGGCTGAAGAGATCTACGGTTGGCTGGCCGAACCTCCTCCACAGTAGACAAACTATCTGAGGATGGAGGCGCCAGTCTCCGTGAGAGCCGGATTTCCCTTGACAAGAGGTCTGCGCCCCTGTTCAGTATGCCCGGGACATGGGCCGCCCGTAACGACAGGAAATGCCGCCTGCTCCATACTAACAGCCTGTGAGCAGAGCATGCAGCTTGGAGGAGCGCATCCCCGGCAGTTGATATATGCTACAGCTGTCGTGTTGTCGCAGCGCACCAGCACATGATGCCCCTGCAAGCGGGGCAGAAAGTGATTCAGAGCCTTCCACACAGTGAGGAGCTCTAAATAATTTATATGGGCTGAGTGAAGTGTGCTTGGCCACACACCATTCACTGTTCTGCCCTCTTGCGTGGCTCCCCATCCTGTTAAGGACGCGTCTGTCGTCACTACTTTCCGCAGCATAATCGCCCGAGAGGGGTCCCATGCGGCGTAGAACTCTGCGTTCCTCCAGTGGCGCAGCGCTGCTGTGCACGAGCGTCACTGTGACAGAGCGGCAGAGATCGCTAAAGGGCTGAGATGAAGAGTTAAAACCCACTTCATGAACGCCCTCATTCTCAGAAGGCCCAAAGGCAGGACATGTATAGCCGCAGCCATAAGACCCTGTAGCCTGAGACATGCGCGATAATGTATTCTCGCCCCTTCTTTGAATTGTGAGAGGCAATTCATTAAGGAGAGAACGCGCTCTTGTGAGAGACGCGCAGCATTGTAACCGAATTCAGCTCCAAACCCAGAAAAGTAACTCTCTGCGCTGGAATGAAATTGCTCTTGCTCACGTTCACTCTGAAGCCGAGGCTGTGATGTGAGCGAGCACACGGGCAGTGTTTTGCATGACGATCTCTCTCGAATCGGCTATAATCAGCCAATCGTCTATGTAAATCAGGATTTTGAGCCCCGCTATTCTCAGCGGGGCTAACCCTGCTTCCGCGACACGTACAAAACACTCTTGGACTGAGTGCTAGGCCAAATGGAAGTACTGTGAATTCGAACATATGCCTTGGAAGGCTAAACGAAGAAACTTCCTGTGTGGCGGGTAAACGCTGATGTGAAAAACGCATCTTTCAGATCGATCGACGTGAACCAATCGCTCTGTTTTATTGCACGAGAGAGACCGTTGTGGGTTAACATTCTGAAATTGTATTTCCTTAAATGTTTGTTCAACACTCTGAGATCCAGAATAGGACGAAGTGAACCGTCCTTTTTTGGAATCAGGAAATAACGGGAGTAAAAACCCTGTTGACATTGATGCGGAGGTACCACTCGCACCGCCCCCTTCTCGAGAAGAGAAGAGATCTCGTCTTTCAGAATGTGCGCGGAGCTCTCTTCTGTGTGAGAAAAGATAACTCCGCTGAAAGCGTGGCGGTTTTCTGGCAAACTGAAGTCTGTAGCTCTTCGTAATGGTGCGAATCACCCATTCTGGGGCAGACACAGACTGCCAGGCTGTCACGTGTGACGTGAGAGAGCCCACACTCACCGGCGAGTTGCCTAGGGCAGGCAATACAACCGGATCGTTCATTTGTGATACAATGGTGCCATCTAGTGGACAACTTAGGGGCGACATGTAGAATTTCAGGGGAACAACAGCACTTGGCAGAGCTTTAGCTCTCAGTGTTTGATATTTTTGTTGTTCTTGTTTTTTTGTTGTTTTTATTTTTGAAACACACACAGGGAATTGAACCTTTATTGAATGTGTGTGAAGTGGTTTGTGCAAACTGTGAAGAGACTGTGGTTGAGCACTTTTCAACAGTGGAGGGGCACACCTGGACAGTGAATTTCCCCCAGTTCTGGAACTGGAAGCTGGGAGGGAATTTTTTATGGACCACACCTGAACTTGTGACACGTCCATAATGAACTGGGGTTGGGCACCCGAACGAGGGAAAAGGGGCCCTCGAGCTGAGAACTTCCTCCTTTTGGGTAAAGGGGGAAAAACTCAAGCTTGTGTCCACTGGGCTGGTCGCCTGAAAACCTGGACCGAGAAGCCCCTGGAGCTGAGCATCAGGTAGGCCTCTTCCTCTTCCCGTCCGGCGGGGTAGAGTGGGTGGGCTTTTTCAGCTGCAGCCGCCCTGAAGGATGTCTTACCCCAGGGCTTAGGAGGATGGTTGGGCTGCTGGCTAGGCTGCTGGCTGGGTGGCCTGCTGCGAGCCTTAGGCCTGGCTGTATTACGGTACGGCCGTCCTGTGGCTGGGGCCTGAGGGGGCCGTCATGGGGGCTGGTGTGGAGTGGCCTTTCTAGGCAGGCACGGTTTAAGCGCCTCATCCTCCTTCTTCTTATCATCGCACCGCTGTTGCATAAGTGCAACAGCAGGGCCAAAAGAGCCTGGCCTGGTTCCACTGGGGCTCCTGCTATGCGTCTTTTCTCGCTGTCGGGCAGACCAGAGAGTTGAGCCAGAGGGCCCGTTCCCCACAACACATAGGGCCATGGAGCGTCCGCCCGGCTTGGACGGCCTGGCGGGCGCTACGAAGCGACCAGGTCGTTCACGGTAACGATCTCCTTCCACAGCGTCGGCGATGGCACGCCTTTCTCCAAATGAGTGCTCATGTCCTCCAACAGCTCGGCCTGGTAGGCCGAGAGGAGGGAGGAAACATTTAGAGCCCTTACCGTGAGAGCCGAGGCCTTGTACTGAGGCCTGGAAGACAGATGCTGAGAAGCGGTCCATCTTATTAGGGAGAACTGGCTTAGGAGGGGCCAGTAATCCTTCCTGCGAGGGGTTAAGGTGTCTGGCGATCGAGGGCTCGATGGTGGGAGGGTCGCCCATGCCACACGCTGCCATATCCTTAACCTCCAGACCCGCTAAGCCGTGCTTAAGATCTAGCGGGTCCTTCCAATAGAGTCGCATGTGCTTAGCGCACGCAGGGAGTACAGGCATGAGCTGCTTCCTAGGACCGGAAGGGGGACCTAGGAGTTCGCCGTCATACACATCCCTCTCTTGGTCGGCGGCGTTCTGGAGGGCCGGCCATTCCATGCCGAGACGGCGGCCGCTCGCTCACACACCTCGAGAAGGACCACGTGCGGCAGTGTAGCCGAGCCGCTAACCAGGGGAACTTGGGCGGACGGGGTGGTTAACTCGTCGTCCGAGTCCTCAAGTATAGCGGGGTCCTCGTCCTCGCCTGAGCCGGGCGGCTCGTCGTCGAACGAGGAAATACCGGGAAGGATTTCCTCGAGTAGGCCCTCGTTAGACTGGTCAGCCCAACTGAGAGCAGGCATGCTCTGGGAAGTCCCCAGAGCTGTAACGCTTCACCTACTCCAGCGTCCGAATCGTAATGTTCGGTCCGTGCCTTGAGAGGATGCAACCTTGAGTCTTCGTCGAAGAAGCTTCCTAGGCAGGGCGAAGCAATGGGTGCAGTTCTCAGGAAGTGAAAGCGCTTCCTGCGCGTGTCTTAGTCCCATGCACACCACGCAGAAGGGATGGGCATCCCTCGCGGCAATGAGTGAACCGCAGGCGGCAGGGCATGCACGCGACTGCACGTCCGGTGGGTTACCGGAGAGCTTGTGATCCATTGGAGAGGTGAAAGTTGATAAACAGGCGGGCAGCCTGAGCAAATCCAGGTAGCGAGCGTGGGTGGCTTGCAACCCGAATTAATCGCAACTAAGCGCAACCGTCTGACAATCACGCCTGGCGGAGGCTGATCAAATGGATATTTCCTCCTGTTGACTGTGGTGAAGTCAGCGAAAAACGTAGAGCTGCGAAGCAAAGAGGTCGCGAAGTGAATAACAACTGAGGTAAGATAGCGCGTCACGAGTGTTTTATACACTTGGTAAGGGGCGGGTCCCTTACCGAGCATTGGACACGCGCTTCTGTCTGTCAGGCCAGACTTGGTGCAATTGGATGCTTCTGCAGAGGTCAGGTGCAGATGCCCTTCCCATAGGTGGATCTCGAACACGAGATGATGAAAGAGAACTGCAATCTAGGTGTGATTAGCACCAGGCAAGCTGTAACTAATAAGCACCTTAGCATTGATTTCCTGAAAATCTAGTAATAAAAAATGTGAGGTGCAGTACGCTAGAAAAAGACAACCTAAATCCAAGAAGTCCCCTGCTGCAGACCTTCCTCACAAACCAACTGCACATGGTATACAGTGGGCTCATCCGGGATTTGAACCCGGGACCTCTCGCACCCTAAGCGAGAATCATACCCCTAGACCAACGAGCCACCTATTTTGGACCTATGGGCTGCAAAGTACCTGCCAATGAATATCCAGAATATATCTCTTCTTGAGAGAATAAAAATTTGTCATCAGCTGAAAGTTGAGCACTGAAAATATGCGGCCAGAGTGTTCTAAATGCGCATACTCTGAACACGCAACGTGCTCATACTCTTGGAGTTATTTGCACTAATTAGGTGGCAGGTCCGGGTATCGTTCGTTCATTTGTTTTTGCTTTCATATATAAAAACGAAAAAACGAGAAAACAACTCCTTTTTTCGTCCGTTCTTGCACGGAAATCAGAAAAAAGACTTGATATTCCGATTTTCCCCTGTGGGTGGGGCTAAATCTGATTGGCAGGATATGCATTCATTGTTTTTCAAATTAAGAGTTTTCCAAACACTGTATTTGTTAGCCTGTAAAATTAATAGTCTATATGCATGCTATTTGTCACCCAATTATTTGGCTTCACTGACTTAAAAAATCTATTGAAATAGCCTAAATGTAAACATGTTCACGCATTGAAGTTGTCACGGTGGTTATCAGACAAAAGGCTGAATGGAGAGAAGGCGTTCTTATAGTTTATATTGCATTCCATCGCAATATAGGTTACTTTTGCCGTCCCTATACTCCTGCTCACTACAGTTTTGAGGATGCCTTTCAAGACAGTCATTGGCAAACACCTACAGTAGTCAACCAAAATGCCTATTATCGCCGCAGAAAAAATAAACCAGTCGCATTTCAAGTCATTCACGAAATGATCGCCAGGTGGCGCAAATGGATATTGTGCAAAACAGCAGCAATTGCCGCATTTTGAAATGTACAGGTGAAACTCGAAAAATTAGAATATCGTGCAAAAGTTCATTAATTTCAGTAATTCAACTTAAAAGGTGAAACTAATATATTATGTAGACTCATTACAAGCAAAGTAAGACATTTCAAGCCTTTATTTGATATCATTTTGATGATTATGGCTTACAGCTTATGAAAACCCCAAATTCAGAATCTCAGAAAATTAGAATATTACATGAAATCAATAAAAAAAGGATTTTAAATACAGAAATGTCGGCCCTCTGAAAAGTATAATCATGCATATGTACTCAGTACTTGGTTTGGGCCCCTTTTGCATTAATTACTGCCTCAATGCGGCGTGGCATGGATGCTATCAGCCTGTGGCACTGCTGAGGTGTTATGGAAGACCAAGATGCTTCAATAGCGGCCTTCAGCTCTTCTGCATTGTTTGGTCTCATGACTCTCATCTTTCTCTTGGCAATGCCCCATAGATTCTCTATGGGGTTCAGGTCAGGCGAGTTTGCTGGCCAATCAAGCACAGTAATACCATGGTCATTGAACCAGGTTTTGGTACTTTTGGCAGTGTGGGCAGGTGCCAAGTCCTGCTGGAAAATGAAGTCAGCATCTCCATAAAGCTTGTCTGCTGAAGGAAGCATGAAGTGCCCTAAAATGTCCCGGTAGACGGCTGCGTTGACTCTGGACTTAATAAAGCACAGTGGACCAACACCAGCCGATGACATGGCTCCCCAAACCAACACAGACTGTGGAAACTTCACACTGGACTTCAAGCATCTTGGATTGTGTGCCTCTCCATTCTTCCTCCAGACTCTGGGACCTTGGTTTCCAAATGAGATGCAAAATTTGCTCTCATCAGAAAAGAGGACTTTGGACCACTGAGCAACAGACCAGTTCTTTTTTTCTTTAGCCCAGGTAAGACGTTTGACATTTGAAGCCCATGTCCAGGACCCGTCTGTGTGTGGTGGCTCTTGATGCAGTAACTCCAGCCTCAGTCCACTCCTTGTGAAGCTCCCCACACATCTGAATGGCCTTTTCCTGACAATCCTCTCCAGGCTACGGTCATCCCTGCTGCTTGTGCACCTTTTTCTTCCACACTTTTCCCTTCCACTTAACTTTCTATTAATGTGCTTTGATACAGCACTTTGAGAACATCCAACTTCTTTTGCAATTACCTTTTGAGGCTTTCCCTCCTTGTGGAGGGTGTCAATGATGATTTTCTAAACAACTGTCAGGTCAGCAGTCTTCCCCATGATTGTGAATTCAACTGAACCAGACTGAGAGACCATTTAAAGGCTCAGGAACCCTTTGCAGGTGTTTAGCTGATTAGAGTGTGACACTTTGAGCCTACAATACTGAACCTTTTCACAATATTCTAATTTTCTGAGATTCTGAATTTGGGGTTTTCATAAGCTGTAAGCCATAATCATCAAAATGATATCAAATAAAGGCTTGAAATATCTTACTTTGCTTGTAATGAGTCTATATAATATATTAGTTTCACCTTTTAAGTTGAATTACTGAAATTAATTAACTTTTGCACGATATTCAAATTTTTCGAGTTTCACCTGTAAGTGGGGTTAATGTCAATTAACAGTAAAGATGAAATACTACAACTATGGTAAACAGAATAAAACATTTTTAGCCCAGAAAAATAGAAAAAATAGAGACAAGAACAATATATAGCCTATATATTTCATATTGTAGGCCTATCTTGACGTCGGTTGGCGACATAAGCCTATAACCCGGGCCGGGGAGCAGCGATAACAAAAAAAAAATCAAATAAACAAACAAAAATAAATTAGGTGCAATTAAGCTGATATTTTTTACTATTCTATTGAGGAATGAAACGAATGAAGAGCTTCTCGCTCATGTGAGCTGAACACACACTAGAGAAACGAATGTTTGGGCATTTCTCAGTGAGTACACTCATGGCCGAGTGGTAGAACTTACGTTACGATCATGACACGGGTTCAAATCCCGAGCAAACACAGCAATTTTTATATTAGCCTATTAATGCATTTAATACCATATTATTAATGCAGAGATTTGTCTAGTTCTAAAACTGTTACAGCATATAGTTTTTTGCTCATATAATAAAATTACCATACTTCCATTTTACACTAAGGAACAAATATTATCCAACAGAATGACTTTACATTTGTATAATAATTTCAAAAGCAGTTCTATATTAAAAAAGCTACTTCACCAATAGACTATATCAAATATATAAAAATAAGTAACAACTGTTACACTTTTGAATCATGAATTAATATTCTCATAGGCCTACAAATATCCACATTTGTCATCTGAAATGTAGGGTAGCTTTCACTAAGATGTAAATGAAATTATATTTCAATATGCATGGAAACACTTATAGAAATTTTAGCTTGTTACATGCATTTATTTTGATTAAGTAAATCGTTGAAACATCAGATAATCAATAAAACATGAACAATTTTTAGGCAAATCTTTTTGTTGTGTTTATTAGACACATCAACGCATTTTTGAAAGGTGTGCCATTGTAGTTCACTGTCTCATCAAAAAGAACAGAAATGTCAGGCCACTGTTCTGTGAAGTGCTGTTCCACACTGGCTCTGTCCTCTACTGATGTGATGGGATTACTGCCAAACATGGACAACCTGGTCAGAGCTGACCCAACTTCTTGATGATACATATCTGCTGCAACAGAGGCATTTGGCAGAAACACTTCATCAATCTTTTTTTAGACAATAATCGCACGACCTATTCAATATTCTATAATTAAATCAACAAATCGAATATTCGAAAATCGTGACTCATCCCTACTGCTTTATTAATGTATTCAGTGTAAAACCCGGACACCCCCACACAAATGTGGCTTTTTGTTAATGACTGTCCTACTACAGGATTTAACAGAGTAACAGCTCACCACCAGTTACAAAAGACACTGTAACAGTCTGTCACATGCAATTCTAGTTGCATTTTTCATCAATTAATTTCTTAAATTATCCATTGACTATGTTCTGGCCAGCCATCTAGTGTCAAAAATATTTTTTGGCCCGATGCCAACCTTACTTGTCGACCCCTGGAATAAAGGAATCAACTCCCTCATTAGAGACTTGCCGCCACCTAATGGCGGTGTTAGTTTCATATAGTTAAAAAGTAGACGTTTCATTTTTTTTCCAATAATTTCATATTTCTACATACAATTTTTTACATTTAAAACATTAATCTCTTAACATAATTTATGCAATTATAATTTGCTGTGTATGTGTAAATCCACATGACACAGGCTAAACAGCCTGGGTCAATCTCAATCCAAAATCTCAATCCAAAAATGTATTATATTGATACCGACTTCCTTTTATTTGGTCATAGTAACCATACACCAAACACAGTGTCTTTGCATTCTGATTGAATTTGTTGACTAAATTTAAGAATCTGACATAAGAGGACAGATGACAATCCTGCATTATATTGTATTATAATGACGATGTAATATAGCACTAAACTTTGACTATAGCCTGCATGTGGCATATTACTAGGAACCTCAAAGCATATTTATGTGTATGTGCATACAGGCCATAAATAACAAATAGACATTATAGAAAATATATTATTCATAAGAATTTAAGTTCATAAAAACATCTAAAACAAAGAATAAATGTATTATTTAAATTTGTATAATGACAACTGTCAGTGCGTGAACAGGCTTTTAGGCTTGAATTTAGGCTATTTCAATAGATTTTTTCAGTCAGTGAAGCCAAATAATTGGGTGACAAATAGCATGCATATAGACTATTAATTTTACAGGCTAACAAATACAGTGTTTGGAAAACTCTTAATTTGAAAAACAATGAATGCATATCCTGCCAATCAGATTTAGCCCCACCCACAGGGGAAAATCGGAATATCAAGTCGTTTTTCTGATTTCCGTGCAAGAACGGAAAACCAAAAATCAAGTCATAATTTAGTTTTTTCGTTTTTCAAAAAACGAAAAAACGAAAAAAGGAGTAGTTTTCTCGTTTTTCGTTTTTATATATGAAAGCAAAAACAAATGAACGAACGATACCCGGACCGTGGCAACACTCGCAATTGATTTCTTCTTGTCATAAAAAGTGCAAGAAAAAGGGGTAATCACAGGTTAAAAACAGTAGATGAAAGTGGAAATATCAACAGTGGATGTTGTGGTTCGATTTAAGTTGCACTTCCTTGCCTCGTTGGTTTTATAGAGCAGAAAGATCTTGTAGGCAATAATAACATTTTGTAAGCTTCATACACATGAACAGATTGATTTCTCACTTATTCACCATTAATGGTCCCATTGAGATATGAAGTCGAATTGCTGGATTCAGAGTGCTAGCTACTACACCGTGGAACCTAAAGAGGATGGATCTTCAGTCCAATTCTGACCCACCTTAGTCATTTCAGCAACACTGGCAGTTCCCGAAGCACTCTTCATGTTGACATATGCCTGGAGAACACAGAGCGAGAGGCTATGAGAGCATTTTGAGGCCTTTAACTCCCCCTGCAAAAAAACTCCCTTAAAGTCCCCTCTGTAGGTGATACCAGGAAAGAAACTGCAATCTAGGTGTGATTAGCACCAGGCAAGCTGTAACTAATAAGCACCTTAGCATTGATTTCCTGAAAATCTAGTAATAAAAAATGTGAGGTGCAGTACGCTAGAAAAAGACAACCTAAATCCAAGAAGTCCCCTGCTGCAGACCTTCCTCACAAACCAACTGCAATTGATTTGTTGTTGTCATAAAAAGTGCAAGAAAAAGGGGTAATCACAGGTTAAAAACAGTAGATGAAAGTGGAAATATCAACAGTGGATGTTGTGGTTCGATTTAAGTTGCACTTCCTTGCCTCGTTGGTTTTATAGAGCAGAAAGATCTTGTAGGCAATAATAACATTTTGTAAGCTTCATACACATGAACAGATTGATTTCTCACTTATTCACCATTAATGGTCCCATTGAGATATGAAGTCGGATTGCTGGATTCAGAGTGCTAGCTACTACACCGTGGAACCTAAAGAGGATGGATCTTCAGTCTAATTCTCACCCACCTTAGTCATTTCAGCAACACTGGCAGTTCCCGAAGCACTCTTCATGTTGACATATGCCTGGAGAACACAGAGCGAGAGGCTATGAGAGCATTTTGAGGCCTTTAGCTCCCCTGCAAAAAAACTCCCTTAAAGTCCCCTCTGTAGGTTATACAGGGAAAGAAACTGCAATCTAGGTGTGATTAGCACCAGGCAAGCTGTAACTAATAAGCACCTTAGCATTGATTTCCTGAAAATCTAGTAATAAAAAAATGTGAGGTGCAGTACGCTAGAAAAAGACTACCTAAATCCAAGAAGTCCCCTGCTGCAGACCTTCCACACAAACCAACTGCAATTGATTTGTTGTTGTCATTAAAAGTGCAAGAAAAAGGGGTAATCACAGGTTAAAAACAGTAGATGAAAGTGGAAATATCAACAGTGGATGTTGTGGTTCGATTTAAGTTGCACTTCCTTGCCTCGTTGGTTTTATAGAGCAGAAAGATCTTGTAGGCAATAATTACATTTTGTAAGCTTCATACACATGAACAGATTGATTTCTCACTTATTCACCATTAATGGTCCCATTGAGATATGAAGTCGGATTGCTGGATTCAGAGTGCTAGCTACTACACCGTGGAACCTAAAGAGGATGGATCTTCAGTCTAATTCTCACCCACCTTAGTCATTTCAGCAACACTGGCAGTTCCCGAAGCACTCTTCATGTTGACATATGCCTGGAGAACACAGAGCGAGAGGCTATGAGAGCATTTTGAGGCCTTTAACTCCCCCTGCAAAAAAACTCCCTTAAAGTCCCCTCTGTAGGTGATACCGGGAAAGAAACTGCAATCTAGGTGTGATTAGCACCAGGCAAGCTGTAACTAATAAGCACCTTAGCATTGATTTCCTGAAAATCTAGTAATAAAAATTGTGAGGTGCAGTACGCTAGAAAAAGACAACCTAAATCCAAGAAGTCCCCTGCTGCAGACCTTCCTCACAAACCAACTGCAATTGATTTGTTGTTGTCATAAAAAGTGCAAGAAAAAGGGGTAATCACAGGTTAAAGACAGTAGATGAAAGTGGAAATATCAACAGTGGATGTTGTGGTTCGATTTAAGTTGCACTTCCTTGCCTCGTTGGTTTTATAGAGCAGAAAGATCTTGTAGGCAATAATTACATTTTGTAAGCTTCATACACATGAACAGATTGATTTCTCACTTATTCACCATTAATGGTCCCATTGAGATTTGAAGTCGGATTGCTGGATTCAGAGTGCTAGCTACTACACCCTGGAACCTAAAGAGGATGGATCTTCAGTCTAATTCTCACCCACCTTAGTCATTTCAGCAACACTGGCAGATTCTGAAGCACTCTTCATGTTGACATATGCCTGGAGAACACAGAGCGAGAGGCTATGAGAGCATTTTGAGGCCTTTAGCTCCCCTGCAAAAAAACTCCCTTAAAGTCCCTCTGTAGGTGATACAGGGAAAGAAACTGCAATCTAGGTGTGATTAGCACCAGGCAAGCTGTAACTAATAAGCACCTTAGCATTGATTTCCTGAAAATCTAGTAATAAAAAATGTGAGGTGCAGTACGCTAGAAAAAGACTACCTAAATCCAAGAAGTCCCCTGCTGCAGACCTTCCTCACAAACCAACTGCAATTGATTTGTTGTTGTCATTAAAAGTGCAAGAAAAAGGGGTAATCACAGGTTAAAAACAATAGATGAAAGTGGAAATATCAACAGTGGATGTTGTGGTTCGATTTAAGTTGCACTTCCTTGCCTCTTTGGTTTTATAGAGCAGAAAGATCTTGTAGGCAATAATAACATTTTGTAAGCTTCATACACATGAACAGATTGATTTCTCACTTATTTAATATTAAAGGTGCGTACACACTGCCAGCTGACTTTATCGCTGCAGGTCGCCAGTTGCTGGCGGTGAAGTCGCTAGTGGGTGTTCCCACTACTGGTTGCCTAGTAACGTTTATAAATGACATTCACGGATGTCATTCCATTGCTGTTGACAGCGAATTTCTTTTCTTGCCACTAAAAATAAATATTTTGGAGGGAAAAGACTAAATATAAATGGAATCAGTACATAAAATGCTTTATATCAAAGATGAATGAGAAACAAGGCGCGCTGTTTGCCATAGCGGCTGTTTATCTGCGGCGAAAATTCAAATGCCGGTCTGTCTGGGTCCATAAAATCCCCGTGATCTCAGATACACCTTTCCACGCAGTATTTTTCTTAAAAATGTCCTTGTACGTGGGAAGAGAAATATCATAGAGCACTGGAAAATTTCTAACAGCAAGAATTAGCCATTCATCCATCTTTCAGTTACTGCAGGAGCTGAGAGAGAGAGAGAAGGATCACGTGAGCTCTCCCGTCTTCTCTCCTATTGGCTGTCGCGTCCGTTAGTCGCTCCAAAGTTTAACTTTTCTCAACTTTGTCGCGTCGCTGGACATGCCCACATCTAGCGGCAATGGTCGCGACAGCTCGTGTCGCCGGAAGTCGCTGTGCTCGCATTGAAAATGAATGGTATTGAGTCGCTGTCGCGTGCGCGATGTCGCTGGCAGTGTGTAGCATTGATTTCCTGAAAATCTAGAAGTTTCGAAGCACTCTTCGTGTTGACATATGCCTGGAGAACACAGAGCGAGAGGCTATGAGAGCATTTTGAGGCCTTTAACTCCCCTGCAAAAAAACTCCCTTAAAGTCCCCTCTGTAGGTGATACCGGAAAGAAACTGCAATCTAGGTGTGATTAGCACCAGGCAAGCTGTAACTAATAAGCACCTTAGCATTGATTTCCTGAAAATCTAGTAATAAAAAATGTGAGGTGCAGTACGCTAGAAAAAGACAACCTGAATCAAAGAAGTCCCCTGCTGCAGTCCTTCCTCACAAACCAACTGCACATGGTATACAGTGGGCTCATCCGGGATTTGAACCCGGGACCTCTCGCACCCAAAGCGAGAATCATACCCCTAGACCAACGAGCCACCTTTTTTGACCTATGGGCTGCAAAGTACCTGCCAATGAAAATCCAGAATATATCTCTACTTGACAGTATAAAAATTTGTCATCAGCTGAAAGTTGAGCACTGAAAATATGCGGCCAGAGTGTTCTAAATGCGCATACTCTGAACACGCAACGTGCTCATACTCTTGGAGTTATTTGCACTAATTAGGTGGCAACACTTGCAATTGATTTCTTCTTGTCATAAAAAGTGCAAGAAAAAGGGGTAATCACAGGTTAAAAACAGTAGATGAAAGTGGAAATATCAACAGTGGATGTTGTGGTTCGATTTAAGTTGCACTTCCTTGCCTCGTTGGTTTTATAGAGCAGAAAGATCTTGTAGGCAATAATAACATTTTGTAAGCTTCATACACATGAACAGATTGATTTCTCACTTATTCACCATTAATGGTCCCATTGAGATATGAAGTCGGATTGCTGGATTCAGAGTGCTAGCTACTACACCGTGGAACCTAAAGAGGATGGATCTTCAGTCTAATTCTCACCCACCTTAGTCATTTCAGCAACACTGGCAGTTCCCGAAGCACTCTTCATGTTGACATATGCCTGGAGAACACAGAGCGAGAGGCTATGAGATCATTTTGAGGCGTTTAACTGCCCCTGCAAAAAAACTCCCTTAAAGTCCCCTCTGTAGGTGATACCGGAAAGAAACTGCAATCTAGGTGTGATTAGCACCAGGCAAGCTGTAACTAATAAGCACCTTAGCATTGATTTCCTGAAAATCTAGTAATAAAAAATGTGAGGTGCAGTACGCTAGAAAAAGACAACCTGAATCAAAGAAGTCCCCTGCTGCAGTCCTTCCTCACAAACCAACTGCACATGGTATACAGCGGGCTCATCCGGGATTTGAACCCGGACCTCTCGCACCCAAAGCGAGAATCATACCCCTAGACCAACGAGCCACCTTTTTTGACCTATGGGCTGCAAAGTACCTGCCAATGAAAATCCAGAATATATCTCTACTTGACAGTATAAAAATTTGTCATCAGCTGAAAGTTGAGCACTGAAAATATGCGGCCAGAGTGTTCTAAATGCGCATACTCTGAACACGCAACGTGCTCATACTCTTGGAGTTATTTGCACTAATTAGGTGGCAACACTTGCAATTGATTTCTTCTTGTCATAAAAAGTGCAAGAAAAAGGGGTAATCACAGGTTAAAAACAGTAGATGAAAGTGGAAATATCAACAGTGGATGTTGTGGTTCGATTTAAGTTGCACTTCCTTGCCTCGTTGGTTTTATAGAGCAGAAAGATCTTGTAGGCAATAATAACATTTTGTAAGCTTCATACACATGAACAGATTGATTTCTCACTTATTTAATATTAAAGGTGCGTACACACTGCCAGCGACTTTATCGCTGCAGGTCGCCAGTTGCTGGCGGTGAAGTCGCTAGTGGGTGTTCCCACTACTGGTTGCCTAGTAACGTTTATAAATGACATTCACGGATGTCATTCCATTGCTGTTGACAGCGAATCTCTTTTCTTGCCACTAAAAATAAATATTTTGGAGGGAAAAGACTAAATATAAATGGAATCAGTACATAAAATGCTTTATATCAAAGATGAATGAGAAACAAGGCATGCTGTTTGCCATAGCGGCTGTTTATCTGCGGCAAAAATTCAAATGCCGGTCTGTCTGGGTCCATAAAATCCCCGTGATCTCAGATACACCTTTCCACGCAGTATTTTTCTTAAAAATGTCCTTGTACGTGGGAAGAGAAATATCATAGAGCACTGGAAAATTTCTAACAGCAAGAATTAGCCATTCATCCATCTTTCCGTTACTGCAGGAGCTGAGAGAGAGAAAGGATCACGTGAGCTCTCCCGTCTTCTCTCCTATTGGCTGTCGCGTCCGTTAGTCGCTCCAAAGTTTAACTTTTCTCAACTTCGTCGCGTCGCTGGACATGCCCACATCTAGCGCCAATGGTCGCGACAGCTCGTGTCGCCGGAAGTCGCTGTGCTCGCATTGAAAATGAATGGTATTGAGTCGCTGTCGTGCGCGATGTCGCTGGCAGTGTGTATGCACCTTAATAGTCCCATTGAGATTTGAAGTCGGATTGCTGGATTCAGAGTGCTAGCTACTACACCGTGGAACCTAAAGAGGATGGATCTTCAGTCTAATTCTCACCCACCTTAGTCATTTCAGCAACACTGGCAGTTTCCGAAGCACTATTCATGTTGACCTATGCCTGGAGAACACAGAGCGAGAGGCTATGAGAGCATTTTGAGGCCTTTAACTCCACCTGCAAAAAAACTCCCATAAGATACCGGGAAAGAAACTGCAATCTAGGTGTGATTAGCACCAGGCAAGCTGTAACTAATAAGCACCATAGCATTGATTTCCTGAAAATCTAGTGATAAAAAATGTGAGGTGCAGTACGCTAGAAAAAGACAACCTAAATCCAAGAAGTCCCCTGCTTCAGACCTTCCTCACAAACCAACTGCAATTGATTTGTTGTTGTCATAAAAAGTGCAAGAAAAAGGGGTAATCACAGTGGATGTTGTGGTTCGATTTAAGTTGCACTTCCTTGCCTCGTTGGTTTTATAGAGCAGAAAGATCTTGTAGGCAATAATTACATTTTGTAAGCTTCATACACATGAACAGATTGATTTCTCACTTATTCACCATTAATGGTCCCATTGAGATTTGAAGTCGGATTGCTGGATTCAGAGTGCTAGCTACTACACCGTGGAACCTAAAGAGGATGGATCTTCAGTCTAATTCTCACCCACCTTAGTCATTTCAGCAACACTGGCAGTTTCTGAAGCACTCTTCATGTTGACATATGCCTGGAGAAAACAGAGCGAGAGGCTATGAGAGCATTTTGAGGCCTTTAACTCCCCCTGCAAAAAAACTCCCTTAAAGTTCCCTCTGTAGGTGATACCGGGAAAGAAACTGCAATCTAGGTGTCATTAGCGCCAGGCAAGCTGTAACTAATAAGCACCTTAGCATTGATTTCCTGAAAATCTAGTGATAAAAAATGTGAGGTGCAGTACGCTAGAAAAAGACAACCTAAATCCAAGAAGTCCCATGCTTCAGACCTTCCTCACAAACCAACTGCAATTGATTTGTTGTTGTCATAAAAAGTGCAAGAAAAAGGGGTAATCACAGGTTAAAAACAATAGATGAAAGTGGAAATATCAACAGTGGATGTTGTGGTTCGATTTAAGTTGCACTTCCTTGCCTCGTTGGTTTTATAGAGCAGAAAGATCTTGTAGGCAATAATTACATTTTGTAAGCTTCATACACATGAACAGATTGATTTCTCACTTATTCACCATTAATGGTCCCATTGAGATTTGAAGTCGGATTGCTGGATTCAGAGTGCTAGCTACTACACCCTGGAACCTAAAGAGGATGGATCTTCAGTCTAATTCTCACCCACCTTAGTCATTTCAGCAACACTGGCAGTTTCCGAAGTACTCTTCATGTTGACATATGCCTGGAGAACACAGAGCGAGAGGCTATGAGAGCATTTTGAGGCCTTTAGCTCCCCCTGCAAAAAAACTCCCTTAAAGTCCCCTCTGTAGGTGATACAGGGAAAGAAACTGCAATCTAGGTGTGATTAGCACCAGGCAAGCTGTAACTAATAAGCACCTTAGCATTGATTTCCTGTAAATCTAGTAATAAAAAAATGTTAGGTGCAGTACGCTAGAAAAAGACTACCTAAATCCAAGAAGTCCCCTGCTGCAGACCTTCCTCACAAACCAGCTGCACATGGTATACAGTGGGCTCGTCCGGGATTTGAACCCGAGACCTCTCGCATCCAAAGCGAGAATCATACCCATAGACCAACGAGCCACCTTTCTTGACCTATGGGCTGCAAAGTACCTGCCAATGAAAATCCAGAATATATCTCTACTTGACAGTATAAAAATTTGTCATCAGCTGAAAGTTGAGCACTGAAAATATGCGGCCAGAGTGTTCTAAATACGCATACTCTGAACACGCAACGTGCTCATACTCTTGGAGTTATTTGCACTAATTAGGTGACAACACTTGCAATTGATTTCTTCTTGTCATAAAAAGTGCAAGAAAAAGGGGTAATCACAGGTTAAAAACAATAGATGAAAGTGGAAATATCAACAGTGGATGTTGTGGTTCGATTTAAGTTGCACTTCCTTGCCTCGTTGGTTTTATAGAGCAGAAAGATCTTGTAGGCAATAATTACATTTTGTAAGCTTCATACACGTGAAAAGATTGATTTCTCACTTATTCACCATTAAAGGTGCGTACACACTGCCAGCGACTTTAACGCTGCAGGTTGCCAGTTGCTGGCGGTGAAGTCGCTAGTGGGTGTTCCCACTACTGGTTGCCTAGTAACGTTTATAAATGACATTCACGGATGTCATTCCATTGCTGTTGACAGCGAATCTCTTTTCTTGCCACTAAAAATAAAAATTTTGGAGGGAAAAGACTAAATATAAATGGAATCAGTACATAAAATGCTTTATATCAAAGATGAATGACAAACAAGGCGTGCTGTTTGCCATAGCGGCTGTTTATCTGCGGCGAAAATTCAAATGCCGGTCTGTCTGGGTCCATAAAATCCCTGTGATCTCAGATACACCTTTACACGCAGTATTTTTCTTAAAAATGTCCTTGTACGTGGGAAGAGAAATATCATAGAGCACTGGAAAATTTCTAACAGCAAGAATTAGCCATTCATCCATCTTTCAGTTACTGCAGGAGCTGAAGAGAGAGAGAAAGGATCACGTGAGCTCTCCAGTCTTCTCTCCTATTGGCTGTCGCGTCCGTTAGTCGCTCCAAAGTTTAACTTTTCTCAACTTTGTCGCGTCGCTGGACATGCCCACATCTAGCGCCAATGGTCGCGACAGCTCGTGTCGCCGGAAGTCGCTGTGCTCGCATTGAAAATGAATGGTATAGAGTTGCTGTCGAGCGCGATGTCGCTGGCAGTGTGTACGCACCTTAATAGTCCCATTGAGATTTGAAGTCGGATTGCTGGATTCAGAGTGCTAGCTACTACACTGTGGAACCTAAAGAGGATGGATCTTCAGTCTAATTCTCACCCACCTTAGTCATTTCAGCAACACTGGCAGTTTCCGAAGCACTCTTCATGTTGACATATGCCTGGAGAACACAGAGCGAGAGGCTATGAGAGCATTTTGAGGCCTTTAACTCCCCCTGCAAAAAAACTCCCTTAAAGTCCCCTCTGTAGGTGATACCGGGAAAGAAACTGCAATCTAGGTGTGATTAGCACCAGGCAAGCTGTAACTAATGAGCACCTAAGCATTGATTTCCAGAAAATCTAGAAGTTTCCGAAGCACTCTTCGTGTTGACATATGCCTGGAGAACACAGAGCGAGAGGCTATGAGAGCATTTTGAGGCCTTTAACTCCCCCTGCAAAAAAACTCCCTTAAAGTCCCCTCTGTAGGTGATACCGGGAAAGAAACTGCAATCTAGGTGTGATTAGCACCAGGCAAGCTGTAACTAATGAGCACCTAAGCATTGATTTCCTGAAAATCTAGAAGTTTCCGAAGCACTCTTCGTGTTGACATATGCCTGGAGAACACAGAGCGAGAGGCTATGAGAGCATTTTGAGGCCTTTAACTCCCCCTGCAAAAAAACTCCCTTAAAGTCCCCTCTGTAGGTGATACCGGGAAAGAAACTGCAATCTAGGTGTGATTAGCACCAGGCAAGCTGTAACTAATAAGCACCTTAGCATTGATTTCCTGAAAATCTAGTAATAAAAAATGTGAGGTGCAGTACGCTAGAAAAAGACAACCTAAATCCAAGAAGTGCCCTGCTGCAGACCTTCCTCATAAACCAACTGCACATGGTATACAGTGGGCTTGTCTGGGATTTGAAAAAGGGACCTCTCGCACCCTACGCGAAAATCATACCCCTAGACCAACGAGCCACCTATTTTGGACATATGGGCTGTAAAGTACCTGCCAATGAAACTCCAGAATATATCTCTACTTGACAGTATAAAAATTTGTCATCAGCTGAAAGTTGAGCACTGAAAATATGCGGCCAGAGTGTTCTAAATGCGCATACTCTGAACACGCAACGTGCTCATACTCTTGGAGTTATTTGCACTAATTAGGTGGCAACACTCGCAATTGATTTCTTCTTGTCATAAAAAGTGCAAGAAAAACGGGTAATCACAGGTTAAAAACAGTAGATGAAAGTGGAAATATCAACAGTGGATGTTGTGGTTCGATTGAAGTTGCACTTCCTTGCCTCGTTGGTTTTATAGAGCAGAAAGATCTTGTAGGCAATAATTACATTTTGTAAGCTTCATACACATGAACAGATTGATTTCTCACTTATTCACCATTAAAGGTGCGTACACACTGCCAGCGACTTTATCGCTGCAGGTCGCCAGTTGCTGGCGGTGAAGTCGCTAGTGGGTGTTCCCACTACTGGTTGCCTAGTAACGTTTATAAATGACATTCACGGATGTCATTCCATTGCTGTTGACAGCGAATCTCTTTTCTTGCCACTAAAAATAAATATTTTGGAGGGAAAAGACTAAATATAAATGGAATCAGTACATAAAATGCTTTATATCAAAGATGAATGAGAAACAAGGCGCTGTTTGCCATAGCGGCTGTTTATCTGCGGCGAAAATTCAAATGCCGGTCTGTCTGGGTCCATAAAATCCCCGTGACCTCAGATACACCTTTCCACGCAGTATTTTTCTTAAAAATGTCCTTGTACGTGGGAAGAGAAATATCATAGAGCACTGGAAAATTTCTAACAGCAAGAATTAGCCATTCATCCATCTTTCCGTTACTGCAGGAGCTGAGAGTGAGAGAGAAAGGATCACGTGAGCTCTCCCGTCTTCTCTCCTATTGGCTGTCGCGTCCGTTAGTCGCTCCAAAGTTTAACTTTTCTCAACTTTGTCGCGTCGCTGGACATGCCCACATCTAGCGCCAATGGTCGCGACAGCTCGTGTCGCAGGAAGTCGCTGTGCTCGCATTGAAAATGAATGGTATTGAGTCGCTGTCCTGCGCAATGTCGCTGGCAGTGTGTACGCACCTTAATAGTCCCATTGAGATTTGAAGTTGATTGCTGGATTCAGAGTGCTAGCTACTACACCGTGGAACCTAAAGAGGATGGATCTTCAGTCTAATTCTCACCCACCTTAGTCATTTCAGCAACACTGGCAGTTCCCGAAGCACTCTTCATGTTGACATATGCCTGGAGAACACAGAGCGAGAGGCTATGAGAGCATTTTGAGGCCTTTAACTCCCCCTGCAAAAATCTCCCTTAAAGTCCCCTCTGTAGGTGATACCGGGAAAGAAACTGCAATCTAGGTGTGATTAGCACCAGGCAAGCTGTAACTAATAAGCACCTTAGCATTGATTTCCTGAAAATCTAGAAGTTTCGAAGCACTCTTCATGTTGACATATGCCTGGAGAACACAGAGCGAGAGGCTATGAGAGCATTTTGAGGCCTTTAACTCCCCTGCAAAAAACTCCCTTAAAGTCCCCTCTGTAGGTGATACCGGAAAGAAACTGCAATCTAGGTGTGATTAGCACCAGGCAAGCTGTAACTAATAAGCACCTTAGCATTGATTTCCTGAAAATCTAGTAATAAAAAATGTGAGGTGCAGTACGCTAGAAAAAGACAACCTAAATCCAAGAAGTGCCCTGCTGCAGACCTTCCTCATAAACCAACTGCACATGGTATACAGTGGGCTCGTCTGGGATTTGAAAAAGGGACCTCTCGCACCCTACGCGAAAATCATACCCCTAGACCAACGAGCCACCTATTTTGGACATATGGGCTGTAAAGTACCTGCCAATGAAAATCCAGAATATATCTCTACAAGACAGTATAAAAATTTGTCATCAGCTGAAAGTTGAGCACTGAAAATATGCGGCCAGAGTGTTCTAAATGCGCATACTCTGAACACGCAACGTGCTCATACTCTTGGAGTTATTTGCACTAATTAGGTGGCAACACTCGCAATTGATTTCTTCTTGTCATAAAAAGTGCAAGAAAAAGGGGTAATCACAGGTTAAAAACAGTAGATGAAAGTGGAAATATCAACAGTGGATGTTGTGGTTCGATTTAAGTTGCACTTCCTTGCCTCGTTGGTTTTATAGAGCAGAAAGATCTTGTAGGCAATAATTACATTTTGTAAGCTTCATACACATGAACAGATTGATTTCTCACTTATTCACCATTAAGGGTCCCATTGAGATATGAAGTCGGATTGCTGGATTCAGAGTGCTAGCTACTACACCGTGGAACCTAAAGAGGATGGATCTTCAGTCTAATTCTCACCCACCTTAGTCATTTCAGCAACACTGGCAGTTCCCGAAGCACTCTTCATGTTGACATATGCCTGGAGAACACAGAGCGAGAGGCTATGAGAGCATTTTGAGGCCTTTAACTGCCCCTGCAAAAAAACTCCCTTAAAGTCCCCTCTGTAGGTGATACCTGGAAAGAAACAGCAATCTAGGTGTGATTAGCACCAGGCAAGCTGTAACTAATAAGCACCTTAGCATTGATTTCCTGAAAATCTAGAAGTTTCCGAAGCACTCTTCGTGTTGACATATGCCTGGAGAACACAGAGCGAGAGGCTATGAGAGCATTTTGAGGCCTTTAACTCCCCCTGCAAAAAAACTCCCTTAAAGTCCCTCTGTAGGTGATACCGGAAAGAAACTGCAATCTAGGTGTGATTAGCACCAGGCAAGCTGTAACTAATAAGCACCTTAGCATTGATTTCCTGAAAATCTAGTAATAAAAAATGTGAGGTGCAGTACGCTAGAAAAAGACAACCTAAATCCAAGAAGTCCCCTGCTGCAGACCTTCCTCACAAACCAACTGCACATGGTATACAGTGGGCTCATCCGGGATTTGAACCTGGGCCCACTCGCACACAAAGTGAGAATCATACCCCTAGACCAACGAGCCACCTTTTTTGACATATGGGCTGCAAAGTACCTGCCAATGAAAATCCAGAATATATCTCTACTTGAGAGTATAAAAATTTGTCATCAGCTGAAAGTTGAGCACTGAAAATGTGTGGCCAGAGTGTTCTAAATGCGCATACTCTGAACACGCAACATGCTCATACTCTTGGAGTTATTTGCACTAATTAGGTGGCAACACTCGCAATTGATTTCTTCTTGTCATAAAAAGTGCAAGAAAAAGGGGTAATCACAGGTTAAAAACAGTAGATGAAAGTGGAAATATCAACAGTGGATGTTGTGGTTCGATTTAAGTTGCACTTCCTTGCCTCGTTGGTTTTATAGAGCAGAAAGATCTTGTAGGCAATAATTACATTTTGTAAGCATCATACACATGAACAGATTGATTTCTCACTTATTCACCATTAAAGGTGCGTACACACTGCCAGCGTCTTTATCGCTGCAGGTCGCCAGTTTCTGGCGAAGTCGCTATTGGGTGTTCCCACTACTGGTTGCCTAGTAACGTTTATAAATGACATTCACGGATGTCATTCCATTGCTGTTGACAGCGAATCTCTTTTCTTGCCACTAAAAACAAATATTTTGGAGGGAAAAGACTAAATATAAATGGAATCAGTACATAAAATGCTTTATATCAAAGATGAATGAGAAACAAAGCGTGCTGTTTGCCATAGCGGCTGTTTATCTGCGGCGAAAATTCAAATGCCGGTCTGTCTGGGTCCATAAAATCCCCGTGATCTCAGATACACCTTTCCACGCAGTATTTTTCTTAAAAATGTCCTTGTACGTGGGAAGAGAAATATCATAGAGCACTGGAAAATTTCTAACAGCAAGAATTAGCCATTCATCCATCTTTCCGTTACTGCAGGAGCTGAGAGAGAGAGAGAAAGGATCACGTGAGCTCTCCCGTCTTCTCTCCTATTGGCTGTCGCGTCCGTTAGTCGCTCCAAAGTTTAACTTTTCTCAACTTTGTCGCGTCGCTGGACATGCCCACATCTAGCGCCAATGGTCGCGACAGCTCGTGTCGCCGGAAGTCGCTGTGCTCGCATTGAAAATGAATGGTATTGAGTCGCTGTCGTGCGCAATGTCGCTGGCAGTGTGTACGCACCTTAATAGTCCCATTGAGATTTGAAGTCGGATTGCTGGATTCAGAGTGCTAGCTACTACACCCTGGAACCTAAAGAGGATGGATCTTCAGTCTAATTCTCACCCACCTTAGTCATTTCAGCAACACTGGCAGTTTCCGAAGCACTCTTCATGTTGACATATGCCTGGAGAACACAGAGCGCGAGGCTATGAGAGCATTTTGAGGCCTTTAACTCCCCCTGCAAAAAAACTCCCTTAAAGTCCCCTCTGTAGGTGATACCGGGAAAGAAACTGCAATCTAGGTGTGATTAGCACCAGGCAAGCTGTAACTAATAAGCACCTTAGCATTGATTTCCTGAAAATCTAGTAATAAAAAATGTGAGGTGCAGTACGCTAGAAAAAGACAACCAAAATTCAAGAAGTGCCCTGCTGCAGACCTTCCTCACAAACCATCTGCACATGGTATACAGTGGGCTCGTCCGGGATTTCAACCCGGGACCTCTCGCACCCTAAGCGAGAATCCTACACCTAGACCAACGAGCCACTTATTTTGGACCTATGGGCTGCAAAGTACCTGCCAATGAAAATCCAGAATATATCTCTACTTGACAGTATAAAAATTTGTCATCAGCTGAAAGTTGAGCACTGAAAATATGCGGCCAGAGTGTTCTAAAGGCGCATACTCTGAACACGCAACATGCTCATACTCTTGGAGTTATTTGCACTAATTAGGTGGCAACACTTCAATTGATTTGTTCTTGTCATAAAAAGTGCAAGAAAAAGGGGTAATCACAGGTTAAAAACAGTAGATGAAAGTGGAAATATCAACAGTGGATGTTGTGGTTCGATTTAAGATTGCACTTCCTTGCCTCGTTGGTTTTATAGAGCAGAAGGATCTTGTAGGCAATAATTACATTTTGTAAGCTTCATACACATGAACAGATTGATTTCTCACTTATTCACCATTAATTGTCCCATTGAGATTTGAAGTCGGATTGCTGGATTCAGAGTGCTAGCTACTACACCCTGGAACCTAAAGAGGATGGATCTTCAGTCTAATTCTCACCCACCTTAGTCATTTCAGCAACACTGGCAGTTTCCGAAGCACTCTTCATGTTGACATATGCCTGGAGAACACAGAGCGCGAGGCTATGAGAGCATTTTGAGGCCTTTAACTCCCCCTGCAAAAAAACTCCCTTTAAGTCCCCTCTGTAGGTGATACCGGGAAAGAAACAATAGGTTACTATCGTAACCCCGGTTCTCTGAAACATCGAGTGGAGAGATCCACCTATGGGAAGGGCATCCGCACCTGACCTCTGCAGAAGCATCCAATTGCACCAAGTCTGGCCTGACAGACAGAAGCGCGTGTCCAGTGCTCGGTAAGGGACCCGCCCCTTACCAAGTGCATAAAACACGCGTACGCGCTATCTTACCTCAGTGAGCATATTCGCTTCTCGTGCAGCAAGCGGGGCAAGCTTGGTGGATCTCTCCACTCGATGTTTCAGAGAACCGGGGTTACGACAGTAACCTATTGTTCTCTTTCATCATCTCCTGTTCGAGATCCACCTATGGGAGATATGGACAGCTCCCCGATTGCCCAATACACTACAATGAGGCCCTGAAAGCCAGAGGACGGTCACCTCAAAAGGCGGTGCATGACACGTCACACGGAAACCACCCCACAAAGTGAGGAAGCCACTTTAGCAACAAAGAATAGCATATGGTAACATGCATTCGTGAATAAACCTGACCGCACTATCATGGTGAATATATGGTGCCAGGTGCAGAGTAGAAACATGCTTAGTGACTTTAAAGTGCTGGACTAGGCAGCCCAGACTTAAAGAGGGGTGGAGGGCCTAAGAGCACAAAGCTACAAAGAGCCGACACCCAGGACAGAATGAGCTACCGGGGTTCTGGTAACATCTAGCCGGTAGTATCTGGCAAACGTATGGGGAGAGGCCCAGCTTGCAGCGGCACATATGTCCTGCAAAGAGACTCCCTTAAACAGAGCCCAAGAGGCAGCCATACCTCTAGTGGAGTGAGCTCTGATGCCCTCTGGGGGCTGCACTCCCCTTGATTCATATGCCAAAGATATAGCTTCCACAAGCCAATGAGAAAGGCGTTGCTTGGAAATGGGTTTCCCTGAGTGCGGGGGGGCCCCAAGAGATGAAAAGCTGGTCGCTTTTTCTAAACGAGCTGGTCCTGTCTAAGTACACCCGCAGGGCACATACAGGACACAAAGCGTTCAACCTCTGATCCTCTGTGGAGGAGAAAGGAGCTGGGTGCAACGCGGAAAGCTCAATCACCTCACACGTGAATGCCGGGAAGCATTTTGGCATAAAGGCCGTGTTGGGCCTGAGAAAAACCTTATCTCCACTGAGAGAGAATTTAGTGCACGAGGGATGAACAGAGAGTGCATGCATATCACTGACCCGCTTGGCAGACGCCAAGGCCAAGAGCAAAGCTGTCTTGAAAGACAAATTCTTAAGGGAAATACTCCCCAGGGGCTCAAACGGCTGTTGAGACATTGTGTCCAGCACCATGGAGAGGTCCCATTCAGGAACGACTCTCCTGGGGACTGGAAGAGAGCGGCGTGCGCCCTTCATAAACCTACGAATAAGGGGGTGTTGCCCCACCGTAGCGCTGTCGAACCCCACATGACATGCAGCGATAGCCGCTAAATAGACCTTAATAGTGGAAAAGGATCTTCCCTTGTCCATAAGGTCCTGCAAAAAGCATAAGATGTCGGTGATTGAGCACTGATATGACGTTACCCGTCGCCCTTCACACCACTCTTCGAACACCCGCCACTTACAGTCGTAAAGAGACAGTGTTGAAGAGGCTCTGGCACACTGAATGGTGGCCACAACACGTGGGGGGAGCCCCAATGTGTTTAAGTTGGCCCTCTCACGGGCCAGGCCCAGAGGGCCACCCTGTCCGGGTGCGGGTGATAAATTTCCCCGTTCGCTTGAGACAAAAGGTCTGTGCGAAGTGGGAGGGGCCATGGCTGGGCATACAGCAGAGGGATAATCTCTGAGAGCCACGGCGCCTTGGGCCACCTGGGAGCTATCAAAATCATGGTCAAGCTCTGTTCCCTCACCCTGGCCAGAGACGGCGTTATGAGGCAAAGGGGAGGAAATGCATAGAGCAGCACGTTGGGCCACGGGTGGGCCAGTGCGTCCACGCCGAGGGGGGCGTCCTCGTCCCGTAGCGAGAAGAACATAGGACAATGGGCGTTTTCGCGTGAGGCGAAGAGATCTACGGTTGGCTGGCCGAACCTCCTCCACAGTAGACAAACTATCTGAGGATGGAGGCGCCAGTCTCCGTAGAGCGGGTTTCCCCTTGACAAGAGGTCTGCGCCCCTGTTCAGTATGCCCGGGACATGGGTCACCCGTAACGACAGGAAATGCCGCCTGCTCCATACTAACAGCCTGTGAGCGAGAGCATGCAGCTTGGAGGAGCGCATCCCCCCCGGCGGTTGATATATGCTACAGCTGTCGTGTTGTCGCAGCGCACCAGCACATGATGCCCCTGCAAGCGGGGCAGAAAGTGATTGAGAGCCTTCCACACAGTGAGGAGCTCTAAATAATTTATATGGGCTGAGTGAAGTGTGCTTGGCCACACACCATTCACTGTTCTGCCCTCTTGCGTGGCTCCCCATCCTGTTAAGGACACGTCTGTCGTCACTACTTTCCGCAGCATAATCGCCCCGAGAGGGGTCCCATGCGCGTAGAACTCTGCGTTCCTCCAGTGGCGCAGCGCTGCTGTGCACGAGCGCGTCACTGTGACAGAGCGGCAGAGATCGCTTAAAGGGCTGAGATGAAGAGTTAAAACCCACTTCATGAACGCCCTCATTCTCAGAAGGCCCAAAGGCAGGACATGTATAGCCGCAGCCATAAGACCCTGTAGCCTGAGACATGCGCGATAATGTATTCTCGCCCCTTCTTTGAATTGTGAGAGGCAATTCATTAAGGAGAGAACGCGCTCTTGTGAGAGACGCGCGCGCATTGTAACCGAATTCAGCTCCAAACCCAGAAAAGTAACTCTCTGCGCGGGAATGAAATTGCTCTTGCTCACGTTCACTCTGAAGCCGAGCGCTGTGATGTGAGCGAGCACACGGGCAGTGTTTTGCATGACGATCTCTCTCGAATCGGCTATAATCAGCCAATCGTCTATGTAAATCAGGATTTTGAGCCCCGCTATTCTCAGCGGGGCTAACCCTGCTTCCGCACACGTACAAAACACTCTTGGACTGAGTGCTAGGCCAAATGGAAGTACTGTGAATTCGGAACATATGCCTTGGAAGGCGAAACGAAGAAACTTCCTGTGTGGCGGGTAAACGTTGATGTGAAAAAACGCATCTTTCAGATCGATCGACGTGAACCAATCGCTCTGTTTTATTGCACGAGAGAGAACGTTGTGGGTTAACATTCTGAAATTGTATTTCCTTAAATGTTTGTTCAACACTCTGAGATCCAGAATAGGACGAAGTGAACCGTCCTTTTTTGGAATCAGGAAATAACGGGAGTAAAAACCCTGTTGACATTGATGCGGAGGTACCACTCGCACCGCCCCCTTCTCAAGAAGAGAAGAGATCTCGTCTTTCAGAATGTGCGTGGAGCTCTCTTCTGTGTGAGAAAAGATAACTCCGCTGAAACGTGGCGGTTTTCTGGCAAACTGAAGTCTGTAGCTCTTCGTAATGGTGCGAATCACCCATTCTGGGGCAGACACAGACTGCCAGGCTGTCACGTGTGACGTGAGAGAGCCCACACTCACCGGCGAGTTGCCTAGGGCAGGCAATACAACCGGATCGTTCATTTGTGATACAATGGCGCCATCTAGTGGACAACTTAGGGGCGACATGTAGAATTTCAGGGGAACAACAGCACTTGGCAGAGCTTTCGCTCTCAGTGTTTGATATTTTTGTTGTTCTTGTTTTTTGTTGTTTTTATTTTTGAAACACACACAGGGAATTGAACCTTTATTGAATGTGTGTGAAGTGGTTTGTGCAAACTGTGAAGAGACTGTGGTTGAGCACTTTTCAACAGTGGAGGGGCACACCTGGACAGTGAATTTCCCCCAGTTCTGGAACTGGAAGCTGGGAGGGGAATTTTTTTATGGACCACACCTGAACTTGTGACACGTCCATATTGAACTGGGGTTGGGCACCCGAACGAGGGAAAAGGGGCCCTCGAGCTGAGAACTTCCTCCTTTTGGGTAAAGGGGGGAAAAAACTCAAGCTTGTGTCCACTGGGCTGGTCGCCTGAAAACCTGGACCGAGAAGCCCCTGGAGCTGAGCATCAGGTAGGCCTCTTCCTCTTCCCGTCCGACGGGGTAGAGTGGGTGGGCTTTTTCGCTGCAGCCGCCGCGAAGGATGTCTTACGCCAGGGCTTAGGAGGATGGTTGGGCTGCTGGCTAGGCTGCTGGCTGGGTGGCCTGCTGCGAGCCTTAGGCCTGGCTGTATTACGGTACGGCCGTCCTGTGGCTGGGGCCTGAGGGGGCCGTGTGGGGGGCTGGTGTGGAGTGGCCTTTCTAGGCAGGCACGGTTTAAACGCCTCATCCTCCTTCTTCTTATCATCGCACCGCTGTTGCATAAGTGCAACAGCAGGGCCAAAAAGAGCCTGGCCTGGTTCCACTGGGGCTCCTGCTATGCGTCTTTTCTCGCTGTCGGGCAGACCAGAGAGATTGAGCCAGAGGGCCCGCTCCCCACAACACATAGGGCCATGGAGCGCCTGCCGGCTTGGACGGCCTGGCGGGCGCTACGGAGGACCAGGTCGTTCACGGTAACGATCTCCTTCCACAGCGTCGGCGATGGCACGCCTTTCTCCAAATGAGTGCTCATGTCCTCCAACAGCTCGGCCTGGTAGGCCGAGAGGAGGGAGGAAACATTTAGAGCCCGCATCACGAGAGCCGAGGCCTTGTACGAGGCCTGGAAGACAGATGCTGAGAAGCGGTCCATCTTATTAGGGAGAACTGGCTTAGGAGGGGCCAGTAACCCTCCCTGCGAGGGGTTAAGGTGTCTGGCGATCGAGGGCTCGATGGTGGGAGGGTCGCCCATGCCACACGCTGCCATATCCTTAACCTCCAGACCCGCTAAGCCATGCTTAAGATCTAGCGGGTCCTTCCAATAGAGTCGCATGTGCTTAGCGCATGCAGGGAGTACAGGCATGAGCTGCTTCCTAGGACCGGAAGGGGGACCTAGGAGTTCGCCGTCATACACATCCCTCTCTTGGTCGGTGGCGTTCTGGAGGGCCGGCCATTCCATGCCGAGACGAGCGGCCGCTCGCTCACACACCTCGAGAAGGACCGCGTGCGGCAGTGTAGCCGAGCCGCTAACCGGGGGAGCTTGGGCGGACGGGGTGGTTAACTCGTCGTCCGAGCCCTCAAGTATAGCGGGGTCCTCGTCCTCGCCTGAGGAAATACCGGGAAGGATTTCCTCGAGTAGGCCCTCGTTAGACTGGTCAGCCCAACTGAGAGCAGGCATGCTCTGGGAAGTCCCCAGAGCTGTAACGCTTTCACCTACTCCAGGGTCCAAATCGTAATGTTCGTCCGTGCCTTGAGAGGATGCAACCTTGAGTCTTCGTCGAAGAAGCTTCCTAGGCAGGGCGAGGCAATGGGTGCAGTTCTCAGGAAGTGA
>NW_026266273.1:0-40218 GCF_025860055.1 Xyrauchen texanus
TATTAATGTACCAAATTAGAACATTTTTGACCAGAAAATGGGAATTTCGGCATGGCCTGTAGTGCTCCCTAGGGCTTAATGTTGGCCATTCTTGGTTTGAGGGTTCCTGTTGACCTGCAGTATCAATGTACCAAATTAGAACGTTTTTGACCAGAAAACGAAATTTTGGAGTAGCCTGTAGCTCTCTAAGGGCTTAATGTGGGCCACACTTGGTATGTGGGTTCCTGTTGGCCTGTAGTATCAAAGTACCAAATTAGAAAATTTTTGACCAGAAAATGGGAATTTTGGCTTGTCCTGTAGTGCTCCCTAGTGGCTTAATGTCGGTCATTCTTGGTTTGTGGATTCCTGTTGGCCTGTACTATTCATTGTACCAAATTAGAACATTTTTGACCAGAAAATGGGAATTTTGGCTTGTCCTGTAGTGCCCCTAGTGGCTTAATGTCGGCCATTCTTGGTTTGTGGATTCCTGTTGGCCTGTACTATTAATTGTACCAAATTAGAACATTTTTGACCAGAAAATGGGAATTTCTGGCATGGCCATTCTTTTGCACAGTACTTCAGAGTGATGTCATCTTTAAGCATGTTAGGTTTGAAAACCATCAGTCAAAATTACATTTGATTTATTGACACGTATATATTGTTAAAATTTGGACATTTACATAAACACTCCTTTCAGCCATTTTGTATCGTGATTCATTTTTCCTAAGTAACGCTTTCAAGGATGTCCATTCTACACATGTGTACCAAATTTCAAGTCAATTGAGCTACGGTTCAGGAGAAGAAGAGTTTTGTAGGTTTTCGCAAATTTTCAACGTACGGGAAAATCCATCATGGCGGAAGTTATGGGTTCTTGAGGCTTTTTGTTCCCCATGAGGAATGAGGCATGTACACCAAATTTCAGAAGATTTGGACAAATGGCATGGAAATTGTATCACTTTGAATTTTGTTTTTTGGGCGTGGCCTGTAGTGCCACCTATGGGCTGAATGTGGGCCATTCTTGGTTTGGGGGTACCCATGGCATGGAGTATCAATGTGCCAATTTAGAAAATTTTTGACCAGTGACTTTTGAGCTATTGGGGCTCAAGGAGAAGAATAATAATAATAATAATAAATATAGCTGCAAGCAGCAATGCGGATTCCTCCTCAAAATGGCAAATCATTTCAAATTGATCAGTAGAGGGTTGGGGTTAAACCCTCTCAATGGATGAATCCAAAAACATGTATTTCTGTCTGAATCCTAAACTAAACATTTTCAGTCTACAGGAAAATCCATCATACCTTATGGATCCTTGAGGCGTTTTTGTTCCCAATGAGAAATGAGGCATGTACACCAAGATTCAAAAGAATTGGTTAAATGGCGTGGAAATGGTATCACTTTGAAAATATTTTTGGGGCGTGGCCTGTAGCGCTCCTATGGGCAAATGTGGGTCATTCTTGGTTTGTGGGTTCCTGTTGGCCTGTAGTATCAATGTACATAATTAGAAAATATTTGACCAGAAAATGGGACTTTGGGAATTACCTGTAGCGCTCTCTAGGGGTGAATGTTGGCCATTCTTGGTTTGAGGGTTCCTGTTGACCTGTAGTATCAATGTACCAAATTAGAACATTTTTGACCATAAAATGGGAATTTCAAGGGCCTCTAGTGCTCCCTAGGGCTTAATGTTGGCCATTCTTTGTTTGTGGGTTCCTGTTGGCCAGTAGTATCAATGTACCATATTAGAAAATTTTTGACCAGAAAACGAAATTTTGGGAGTGGCCTGTAGCTACTCTAATGGCTTAATGTGGGCCATACTTGGTTTGTGGGTTCCTGTTGGCCTGTAGTATCAATGTACCAAATTATAACTTTTTGACCAGAAAATGGGAATTTCGGCTTGGCCTCTAGCTCACCTAGTGGTGAATGTCGGTCATTCTTGGTTTGTGGATTCCTTTGGCCTGTACTATTAATGTACCAAATTAGAACATTTTTGACCAGAAAATGGGAATTTCGGCATGGCCTGTAGTGCTCCCTAGGGCTTAATGTTGGCCATTCTTGGTTTGAGGGTTCCTGTTGACCTGCAGTATCAATGTACTAAATTAGAACGCTTTTGACCAGAAAACTAAATTTTGGAGTAGCTCTGTAGCTCTCTAAGGGCTTAATGTGGGCCACACTTGGTATGTGGGTTCCTGTTGGCCTGTAGTATCAAAGTACCAAATTAGAAAATTTTTGACCAGAAAATGGGAATTTTGGCTTGTCCTGTAGTGCTCCCTAGTGGCTTAATGTCGGTCATTCTTGGTTTGTGGATTCCTGTTGGCCTGTACTATTCTTGTACCGAATTAGAACATTTTTGACCAGAAAATGGGAATTTTGGCTTGTCCTGTAGTGCCCCTAGTGGCATGATGTCGGTCATTCTTGGTTTGTGGATTCCTGTTGGCCTGTACTATTAATTTACCAAATTAGAACATTTTTGACCAGAAAATGGGAATTTTGGCATGGCCATTCTTTGCACAGTACTTCAGAGTGATGTCATCTTTAAGCATGTTAGGTTTGAAAACCATCAGTCAAAATTACATTTGATTTATTGACACGTATATATTGTTAAAATTTGGACATTTACATAAACACGCTCTTTCAGCCATTTTGTATCGTGATTCATTTTTCCTAAGTAACGCTTTCAAGGATGTCCATTCTACACATGTGTACCAAATTTCAAGTCAATTGAGCTACGGTTCAGGAGAAGAAGAGTTTTGTAGGTTTTCGCAAATTTTCAACGTACGGGAAAATCCATCATGGCGAAGTTATGGGTTCTTGAGGCTTTTTGTTCCCCATGAGGAATGAGGCATGTACACCAAATTTCAGAAGATTTGGACAAATGGCGGAAATTGTATCACTTTGAATTTTGTTTTTTGGGCGTGGCCTGTAGCGCCACCTATGGGCTGAATGTGGGCCATTCTTGGTTTGGGGGTACCGCTGGCATGGAGTATCAATGTGCCAATTTAGAAAATTTTTGACCAGTGACTTTTGAGCTATTGGGGCTCAAGGAGAATAATAATAATAATAATAATAAATATAGCTGCAAAGCAGCAATGCGGATTCCTCCTCAAAATGGCAAATCATTTAAAATTGATCAGTAGATGGTTGGGGATAAACCCTCCCAATTAAGGAATTCAAAAACATGTCTTTGTCTGAATCCTAAACTAAACATTTTCAATGTACAGGAAAATCCATACCGACCTTATGGATCCTTGAGGCTTTTTTGTTCCCAATGAGAAATGAGGCATGTACACCAAGTTTCAGAAGAATTGGACAAATGGCGTGGAAATGGTATCACTTTGAAAATATTTTTTGGGGCGTGGCCTGTAGCACCACCTATGGTCTAATGTGGGCCATTCTTGGTTTGTGGGTTCCTGTTGGCCTGTAGTATCAATGTACAAAATTAGAAAATATTTGACCAGAAAATGGGAATTTTGGAGTGGCCTGTAGCTCTCTAGGCTTAATGTGGGCCATTCTTGGTTTGTGGGTTCCTGTTGGCCTGTAGAATCAATGTACCAAATTAGAAAATGTTTGACCAGAAAAATGGGAACTTTCTGGGCAGTTGGCTCTGTAGCTTGCCTCTAGGATGGCTGAATAATGTTGGCCATTCTTGGTTTGTGGGTTCCTGTTGGCCTGTAGTATCAATGTACCAAATTAGAACATTTTTGACCAGAAAACGGAATTTTGGCGTGGCCTTTAGCTTCCTAGTGGCTTAATGTCGGCCATTCTTGGTTTGTGGGTTCCTGTTGGCCTGTAGTACCATTGTACCAAATTAGAACATTTTAGACCAGAAAATGGGAATTTCGGCATGGCCTGTAGCTCTCTAGGGGCTTAATGTTGGCCATTCTTATGCAGTACTTCAGAGTGATGTCATCTTGAAGCATGTTAGGTTTGAAAACCATCAGTCAAAATTACATTTGATTTATTGACACGTATATATTGTTAAAATTTGGACATTTACATAAACACGCTCTTTCAGCCATTTTGTATCGTGATTCATTTTTCCTAAGTAACGCTTTCAAAGACTGTCAATTCTACACATGTGTACCAAATTTCAAGTCAATTGGAGCTACGGTTCAGGAGAAGAAGAGTTTTGTAGGTTTTCGAAATTTTCAACGTGACGGAAAATCCATCATGGCGAAGTTATGGGTTCTTGAGGCTTTTTGTTCCCCATGAGAAATGAGGCATGTACACCAAGTTTCAGAAGATTTGGACAAATGGCGTGGAAATGGTATCACTTTGAAAATTTGTTTTTTGGGCGTGGCCTGTAGCGCCACCTATGGGCTAATGTTGACCATTCTTGGTTTGGGGGTACCCGCTGGCATGGACTATCAATGTGCCAATTTAGAAAACTTTTGACCAGTGACTTTTGAGCTATTTGGGCTCAAGGAGAAGAATAATAATAATAATAATAATAAATATAGCTGCAAAGCAGCAATGCGGATTCCTCCTCAAAATGGCAAATCATTTAAAATTGATCAGTAGATGGTTGGGGATAAACCCTCCCAATTAAGGAATTCAAAAACATGTCTTTGTCTGAATCCTAAACTAAACATTTTCAATGTACAGGAAAATCCATACCGACCTTATGGATCCTTGAGGCTTTTTTGTTCCCAATGAGAAATGAGGCATGTACACCAAGTTTCAGAAGAATTGGACAAATGGCATGGAAATGGTATCACTTTGAAAATATTTTTTGGGGCGTGGCCTGTAGCACTACCTATGGTCGAATGTGGGCCATTCTTGGTTTGTGGGTTCCTGTTGGCCTGTAGTATCAATGTACAAAATTAGAAAATATTTGACCAGAAAATGGGAATTTTGGAGTGGCCTGTAGTGCTCCCTAGGGGCTTAATGTGGGCCATTCTTGGTTTGTGGGTTCCTTTTGGCCTGTAGAATCAATGTACCAAATTAGAAAATGTTTGACCAGAAAATGGGACTTTTGGGAATTACCTGTAGCTCCCTAATGGCTTAATGTTGGCCATTCTTGGTTTGTGGGTTCCTGTTGGCCTGTAGTACCATTGTACCAAATTAGAACATTTTAGACCAGAAAATGGGAATTTCGGCATGGCCTGTAGTGCTCCCTAGTGGTGAATGTTGGCCATTCTTGGTTTGTGGGTTCCTGTTGGCCTGTAGTATCAATGTACCAAATTAGAACATTTTTGACCAGAAAACGGGAATTTTGGCGTGGCCTTTAGCTCCCTAGTGGCTTAATGTCGGCCATTCTTGGTTTGTGGGTTCCTGTTGGCCTGTAGTACCATTGTACCAAATTAGAACATTTTAGACCAGAAAATGGGAATTTCGGCATGGCCTGTAGCTTCCCTAGGGGCTTAATGTTGGCCATTCTTTATGCAGTACTTCAGAGTGATGTCATCTTGAAGCATGTTAGGTTTGAAAACCATCAGTCAAAATTACATTTGATTTATTGACACGTATATATTGTTAAAATTTGGACATTTACATAAACACGCCCTTTCAGCCATTTTGTATCGTGATTCATTTTTCCTAAGTAACGCTTTCAAGGATGTCCATTCTACACATGTGTACCAAATTTCAAGTCAATTGGAGCTACGGTTCAGGAGAAGAAGAGTTTTGTAGGTTTTCGCAAATTTTCAACGCACGGGAAAATCCATCATGGCGGAAGTTATGGGTTCTTGAGGCTTTTTGTTCCCCATGAGGAATGAGGCATGTACACCAAATTTCAGAAGATTTGGACAAATGGCGGAAATGGTATCACTTTGAATTTTGTTTTTTGGGCGTGGCCTGTAGCGCCACCTATGGGCTAATGTGGGCCATTCTTGGTTTGGGGGTACCAGCTGGCATGGAGTATCAATGTGCCAATTTAGAAAATTTTTGACCAGTGACTTTTTGAGCTATTGGGGCTCAAGGAGAAGAATAATAATAATAATAATAAATATAGCTGCAAGCAGCAATGCGGATTCCTCCTCAAAATGGCAAATCATTTCAAATTGATCAGTAGAGGGTTGGGGTTAAACCTCTCAATGGATGAATCCAAAAACATGTATTTCTGTCTGAATCCTAAACTAAACATTTTCAGTCTACAGGAAAATCCATCATACCTTATGGATCCTTGAGGCGCTTTTTGTTCCCAATGAGAAATGAGGCATGTACACCAAGATTCAAAAGAATTGGTTAAATGGCGTGGAAATGGTATCACTTTGAAAATATTTTTTGGGGCGTGGCCTGTAGCCTCCTATGGGCAAATGTGGGTCATTCTTGGTTTGTGGGTTCCTGTTGGCCTGTAGTATCAATGTACATAATTAGAAAATATTTGACCAGAAAATGGGACTTTTGGGAATTACCTGTAGCTCTCTAGGGGTGAATGTTGGCCATTCTTGGTTTGAGGGTTCCTGTTGACCTGTAGTATCAATGTACCAAATTAGAACATTTTTGACCATAAAATGGGAATTTCAAGTGGCCTCTAGTGCTCCCTAGGGGCTTAATGTTGGCCATTCTTGTTTGTGGGTTCCTGTTGGCCAGTAGTATCAATGTACCATATTAGAAAATTTTTGACCAGAAAACGAAATTTTGGGAGTGGCCTGTAGCTCTCTAATGGCTTAATGTGGGCCATACTTGGTTTGTGGGTTCCTGTTGGCCTGTAGTATCAATGTACCAAATTATAACTTTTTTGACCAGAAAATGGGAATTTCGGCTTGGCCTCTAGCTCACCTAGTGGTGAATGTCGGTCATTCTTGGTTTGTGGATTCCTTTTGGCCTGTACTATTAATGTACCAAATTAGAACATTTTTGACCAGAAAATGGGAATTTCGGCATGGCCTGTAGTGCTCCCTAGGGCTTAATGTTGGCCATTCTTGGTTTGAGGGTTCCTGTTGACCTGCAGTATCAATGTACCAAATTAGAACGCTTTTGACCAGAAAACTAAATTTTGGAGTAGCCTGTAGCTCTCTAAGGGCTTAATGTGGGCCACACTTGGTATGTGGGTTCCTGTTGGCCTGTAGTATCAAAGTACCAAATTAGAAAATTTTTGACCAGAAAATGGGAATTTTGGCTTGTCCTGTAGTGCTCCCTAGTGGCTTAATGTCGGTCATTCTTGGTTTGTGGATTCCTGTTGGCCTGTACTATTCTTGTACCGAATTAGAACATTTTTGACCAGAAAATGGGAATTTTGGCTTGTCCTGTAGTGCCCCTAGTGGCTGTATGTCGGTCATTCTTGGTTTGTGGATTCCTGTTGGCCTGTACTATTAATTTACCAAATTAGAACATTTTTGACCAGAAAATGGGAATTTTGGCATGGCCATTCTTTGCACAGTACTTCAGAGTGATGTCATCTTTAAGCATGTTAGGTTTGAAAACCATCAGTCAAAATTACATTTGATTTATTGACACGTATATATTGTTAAAATTTGGACATTTACATAAACACTCCTTTCAGCCATTTTGTATCGTGATTCATTTTTCCTAAGTAACGCTTTCAAGGATGTCCATTCTACACATGTGTACCAAATTTCAAGTCAATTGGAGCTACGGTTCAGGAGAAGAAGAGTTTTGTAGGTTTTCGCAAATTTTCAACGTACGGGAAAATCCATCATGGCGGAAGTTATGGGTTCTTGAGGCTTTTTGTTCCCCATGAGGAATGAGGCATGTACACCAAATTTCAGAAGATTTGGACAAATGGCGTGGAAATTGTATCACTTTGAATTTTGTTTTTTGGGCGTGGCCTGTAGCGCCACCTATGGGCTGAATGTGGGCCATTCTTGGTTTGGGGGTACCCATGGCATGGAGTATCAATGTGCCAATTTAGAAAATTTTTGACCAGTGACTTTTGAGCTATTGGGGCTCAAGGAGAAGAATAATAATAATAATAATAATAAATATAGCTGCAAGCAGCAATGCGGATTCCTCCTCAAAATGGCAAATCATTTAAAATTGATCAGTAGATGGTTGGGGATAAACCTCCCAATTAAGGAATTCAAAAACATGTCTTTGTCTGAATCCTAAACTAAACATTTTCAATGTACAGGAAAATCCATACCGACCTTATGGATCCTTGAGGCTTTTTTGTTCCCAATGAGAAATGAGGCATGTACACCAAGTTTCAGAAGAATTGGACAAATGGCGTGGAAATGGTATCACTTTGAAAATATTTTTTGGGGCGTGGCCTGTAGCACCACCTATGGTCGAATGTGGGCCATTCTTGGTTTGTGGGTTCCTGTTGGCCTGTAGTATCAATGTACAAAATTAGAAAATATTTGACCAGAAAATGGGAATTTTGGAGTGGCCTGTAGCTCCTCTAGGGGCTTAATGTGGGCCATTCTTGGTTTGTGGGTTCCTTTGGCCTGTAGAATCAATGTACCAAATTAGAAAATGTTTGACCAGAAAATGGGACTTTTGGGAATTACCTGTAGCGCCTCTAATGGCTTAATGTTGGCCATTCTTGGTTTGTGGGTTCCTGTTGGCCTGTAGTACCATTGTACCAAATTAGAACATTTTAGACCAGAAAATGGGAATTTCGGCATGGCCTGTAGCTCTCTAGGGGTGAATGTTGGCCATTCTTGGTTTGTGGGTTCCTGTTGGCCTGTAGTATCAATGTACCAAATTAGAACATTTTTGACCAGAAAACGGAATTTTGGCGTGGCCTTTAGCTCTCCTAGTGGCTTAATGTCGGCCATTCTTGGTTTGTGGGTTCCTGTTGGCCTGTAGTACCATTGTACCAAATTAGAACATTTTAGACCAGAAAATGGGAATTTCGGCATGGCCTGTAGCGCTCCTAGGGGCTTAATGTTGGCCATTCTTTATGCAGTACTTCAGAGTGATGTCATCTTGAAGCATGTTAGGTTTGAAAACCATCAGTCAAAATTACATTTGATTTATTGACACGTATATATTGTTAAAATTTGGACATTTACATAAACACGCTCTTTCAGCCATTTTGTATCAGATTCATTTTTCCTAAGTAACGCTTTCAAAGACTTCAATTCTACACATGTGTACCAAATTTCAAGTCAATTGAGCTACGGTTCAGGAGAAGAAGAGTTTTGTAGGTTTTCGCAAATTTTCAACGCACGGAAAATCCATCATGGCGGAAGTTATGGGTTCTTGAGGCTTTTTGTTCCCCATGAGAAATGAGGCATGTACACCAAGTTTCAGGAGATTTGGACAAATGGCGGAAATGGTATCACTTTGAAAATATTTTTTTTGGGCGTGGCCTGTAGCGCCACCTATGGGCTAATGTTGACCATTCTTGGTTTGGGGGTACCGCTGGCATGGACTATCAATGTGCCAATTTAGAAAACTTTTGACCAGTGACTTTTGAGCTATTTGGGCTCAAGGAGAAGAATAATAATAATAATAATAATAAATATAGCTGCAAAGCAGCAATGCGGATTCCTCCTCAAAATGGCAAATCATTTCAAATTGATCAGTAGAGGGTTGGGGTTAAACCTCTCAATGGATGAATCCAAAAACATGTATTTCTGTCTGAATCCTAAACTAAACATTTTCAGTCTACAGGAAAATCCATCATACCTTATGGATCCTTGAGGCGTTTTTGTTCCCAATGAGAAATGAGGCATGTACACCAAGATTCAAAAGAATTGGTTAAATGGCGTGGAAATGGTATCACTTTGAAAATATTTTTGGGGGCGTGGCCTGTAGCGCTCCTATGGGCAAATGTGGGTCATTCTTGGTTTGTGGGTTCCTGTTGGCCTGTAGTATCAATGTACATAATTAGAAAATATTTGACCAGAAAATGGGACTTTTGGGAATTACCTGTAGCTCCCTAGGGGTGAATGTTGGCCATTCTTGGTTTGAGGGTTCCTGTTGACCTGTAGTATCAATGTACCAAATTAGAACATTTTTGACCATAAAATGGGAATTTCAAGTGGCCTCTAGTGCTCCCTAGGGCTTAATGTTGGCCATTCTTTGTTTGTGGGTTCCTGTTGGCCAGTAGTATCAATGTACCATATTAGAAAATTTTTGACCAGAAAACGAAATTTTGGGAGTGGCCTGTAGCTCTCTAATGGCTTAATGTGGGCCATACTTGGTTTGTGGGTTCCTGTTGGCCTGTAGTATCAATGTACCAAATTATAACTTTTTTGACCAGAAAATGGGAATTTCGGCTTGGCCTCTAGCTCACCTAGTGGTGAATGTCGGTCATTCTTGGTTTGTGGATTCCTTTGGCCTGTACTATTAATGTACCAAATTAGAACATTTTTGACCAGAAAATGGGAATTTCGGCATGGCCTGTAGTGCTCCCTAGGGCTTAATGTTGGCCATTCTTGGTTTGAGGGTTCCTGTTGACCTGCAGTATCAATGTACCAAATTAGAACGCTTTTGACCAGAAAACGAAATTTTGGAGTAGCCTGTAGCTCTCTAAGGGCTTAATGTGGGCCACACTTGGTATGTGGGTTCCTGTTGGCCTGTAGTATCAAAGTACCAAATTAGAAAATTTTTGACCAGAAAATGGGAATTTTGGCTTGTCCTGTAGTGCTCCCTAGTGGCTTAATGTCGGTCATTCTTGGTTTGTGGATTCCTGTTGGCCTGTACTATTCTTGTACCGAATTAGAACATTTTTGACCAGAAAATGGGAATTTTGGCTTGTCCTGTAGTGCCCCCTAGTGGCTGTATGTCGGTCATTCTTGGTTTGTGGATTCCTGTTGGCCTGTACTATTAATTTACCAAATTAGAACATTTTTGACCAGAAAATGGGAATTTTGGCATGGCCATTCTTTGCACAGTACTTCAGAGTGATGTCATCTTTAAGCATGTTAGGTTTGAAAACCATCAGTCAAAATTACATTTGATTTATTGACACGTATATATTGTTAAAATTTGACATTTACATAAACACGCTCTTTCAGCCATTTTGTATCGTGATTCATTTTTCCTAAGTAACGCTTTCAAGGATGTCCATTCTACACATGTGTACCAAATTTCAAGTCAATTGGAGCTACGGTTCAGGAGAAGAAGAGTTTTGTAGGTTTTCGCAAATTTTCAACGTACGGGAAAATCCATCATGGCGGAAGTTATGGGTTCTTGAGGCTTTTTTGTTCCCCATGAGGAATGAGGCATGTACACCAAATTTCAGAAGATTTGGACAAATGGCTGGAAATTGTATCACTTTGAATTTTGTTTTTTGGGCGTGGCCTGTAGCGCCACCTATGGGCTGAATGTGGGCCATTCTTGGTTTGGGGGTACCGCTGGCATGGAGTATCAATGTGCCAATTTAGAAAATTTTTGACCAGTGACTTTTGAGCTATTGGGGCTCAAGGAGAAGAATAATAATAATAATAATAATAATAAATATAGCTGCAAAGACAGCAATGCGGATTCCTCCTCAAAATGGCAAATCATTTCAAATTGATCAGTAGAGGGTTGGGGTTAAACCCTCTCAATGGATGAATCCAAAAACATGTATTTCTGTCTGAATCCTAAACTAAACATTTTCAGTGTACAGGAAAATCCATCACTGACCTTATGGATCCTTGAGGCTTTTTTGTTCCCAATGAGAAATGAGGCATGTACACCAAGTTTCAGAAGAATTGGTTAAATGGCGTGGAAATGGTATCACTTTGAAAATATTTTTTGGGGCGTGGCCTGTAGCACTACCTATGGGCAAATGTGGGCCATTCTTGGTTTGTGGGTTCCTGTTGGCCTGTAGTATCAATGTACAAAATTAGAAAATATTTGACCAGAAAATGGGACTTTTGGAATGACCTGTAGCTCCCTAGGGGTGAATGTTGGCCATTCTTGGTTTGAGGGTTCCTGTTGACCTGTAGTATCAATGTACCAAATTAGAACATTTTTGACCATAAAATGGGAATTTCAGGTGGCCTCTAGTGCCCCTAGGGGCTTAATGTTGGCCATTCTTTGTTTGTGGGTTCCTGTTGGCCAGTAGTATCAATGTACCATATTAGAAAATTTTTGACCAGAAAACGAAATTTTGGGAGTGGCCTGTAGCTCTCTAATGGCTAATGTGGGCCATACTTGGTTTGTGGGTTCCTGTTGGCCTGTAGTATCAATGTACCAAATTATAACTTTTTTGACCAGAAAATGGGAATTTCGGCTTGGCTCTAGCTGCCACCTAGTGGTGAATGTCGGTCATTCTTGGTTTGTGGATTCCTTTGGCCTGTACTATTAATGTACCAAATTAGAACATTTTTGACCAGAAAATGGGAATTTCTGCATGGCCTGTAGTGCTCCTAGGGCTTAATGTTGGCCATTCTTGGTTTGAGGGTTCCTGTTGACCTGCAGTATCAATGTACCAAATTAGAACGCTTTTGACCAGAAAACTAAATTTTGGAGTAGCCTGTAGCTCTCTAAGGGCTTAATGTGGGCCATTCTTGGTATGTGGGTTCCTGTTGGCCTGTAGTATCAATGTACCAAATTAGAAAATTTTTGACCAGAAAATGGGAATTTTGGCATGGCCTGTAGTGCTCCCTAGTGGCTGAATGTTGGCCATTCTTGGTTTGTGGGTTCCTGTTGGCCTGTAGTATTCAATGTACCAAATTAGAACATTTTTGACCAGAAAATGGGAATTTTGGCTTGTCCTGTAGTGCCCCTAGTGGCTTAATGTCGGCCATTCTTGGTTTGTGGATTCCTGTTGGCCTGTACTATTAATTGTACCAAATTAGAACATTTTAGACCAGAAAATGGGAATTTATGGCCTGTAGCCTCTAGGCTAATGTTGGCCATTCTTTGCACAGTACTTCAGAGTGATGTCATCTTTAAGCATGTTAGGTTTGAAAACCATCAGTCAAAATTACATTTGATTTATTGACACGTATATATTGTTAAAATTTGGACATTTACATAAACACGCTCTTTCAGCCATTTTGTATCGTGATTCATTTTTCCTAAGTAACGCTTTCAAAGACTGTCCATTCTACACATGTGTACCAAATTTCAAGTCAATTGGAGCTACGGTTCAGGAGAAGAAGAGTTTTGTAGGTTTTCGTAAATTTTCAACGCACGGGAAAATCCATCATGGCGGAAGTTATGGGTTCTTGAGGCTTTTTGTTCCCCATGAGGAATGAGGCATGTACACCAAATTTCAGAAGATTTGGACAAATGGCGTGGAAATTGTATCACTTTGAATTTTGTTTTTTGGGCGTGGCCTGTAGCGCCACCTATGGGCGTAATGTGGGCCATTCTTGGTTTGGGGGTACCCGCTGGCATGGAGTATCAATGTGCCAATTTAGAAAATTTTTGACCAGTGACTTTTTGAGCTATTTGGGCTCAAGGAGAATAATAATAATAATAATAATAAATATAGCTGCAAAGCAGCAATGCGGATTCCTCCTCAAAATGGCAAATCATTTCAAATTGATCAGTAGAGGGTTGGGGTTAAACCCTCTCAATGGATGAATCCAAAAACATGTATTTCTGTCTGAATCCTAAACTAAACATTTTCAGTGTACAGGAAAATCCATCATCGACCTTATGGATCCTTGAGGCGTTTTTGTTCCCAATGAGAAATGAGGCATGTACACCAAGATTCAGAAGAATTGGACAAATGGCGGAAATGGTATCACTTTGAAAATATTTTTTGGGGCGTGGCCTGTAGCACCACCTATGGTCAAATGTGGGCCATTCTTGGTTTGTGGGTTCCTGTTGGCCTGTAGTATCAATGTACAAAATTAGAAAATATTTGACCAGAAAATGGGAATTTTGGAGTGGCCTGTAGCTGCCCCTAGGGCTGAATGTGGGCCATTCTTGGTTTGTGGGTTCCTGTTGGCCTGTAGAATCAATGTACCAAATTAGAAAATGTTTGACCAGAAAATGGGACTTTGGGAATTACCTGTAGCGCTCTCTAATGGCTTAATGTTGGCCATTCTTGGTTTGTGGGTTCCTGTTGGCCTGTAGTATCAATGTACCAAATTAGAACATTTTTGACCAGAAAATGGAATTTCGGCATGGCCTGTAGCTCCTCTAGGGCTGAATGTTGGCCATTCTTGGTTTGTGGGTTCCTGTTGGCCTGTAGTATCAAAGTACCAAATTAGAAAATTTTTGACCAGAAAATGGGAATTTTGGCTTGTCCTGTAGTGCTCCCTAGTGGCTTAATGTCGGTCATTCTTGGTTTGTGGATTCCTGTTGGCCTGTACTATTCATTGTACCAAATTAGAACATTTTTGACCAGAAAATGGGAATTTTGGCTTGTCCTGTAGTGCCCCTAGTGGCGTATGTCGGTCATTCTTGGTTTGTGGATTCCTGTTGGCCTGTACTATTAATTTACCAAATTAGAACATTTTTGACCAGAAAATGGGAATTTTGGCATGGCCATTCTTTGCACAGTACTTCAGAGTGATGTCATCTTTAAGCATGTTAGGTTTGAAAACCATCAGTCAAAATTACATTTGATTTATTGACACGATATATTGTTAAAATTTGGACATTTACATAAACACGCTCTTTCAGCCATTTTGTATCGTATTCATTTTTCCTAAGTAACGCTTTCAAGGATGTCCATTCTACACATGTGTACCAAATTTCAAGTCAATTGAGCTACGGTTCAGGAGAAGAAGAGTTTTGTAGGTTTTCGCAAATTTTCAACGCACGGAAAATCCATCATGGCGAAGTTATGGGTTCTTGAGGCTTTTTGTTCCCCATGAGGAATGAGGCATGTACACCAAATTTCAGAAGATTTGGACAAATGGCGTGGAAATTGTATCACTTTGAATTTTGTTTTTTGGGCGTGGCCTGTAGCGCCACCTATGGGCGAATGTGGGCCATTCTTGGTTTGGGGGTACCCGTTGGCATGGAGTATCAATGTGCCAATTTAGAAAATTTTTGACCAGTGACTTTTGAGCTATTGGGGCTCAAGGAGAAGAATAATAATAATAATAATAATAAATATAGCTGCAAGCAGCAATGCGGATTCCTCCTCAAAATGGCAAATCATTTAAAATTGATCAGTAGAGGGTTGGGGTTAAACCTCTCAATGGATGAATCCAAAAACATGTATTTCTGTCTGAATCCTAAACTAAACATTTTCAGTCTACAGGAAAATCCATCATGACCTTATGGATCCTTGAGGCTTTTTTGTTCCCAATGAGAAATGAGGCATGTACACCAAGATTCAAAAGAATTGGTTAAATGGCGTGGAAATGGTATCACTTTGAAAATATTTTTTGGGGCGTGGCCTGTAGCGCCACCTATGGGCAAATGTGGGCCATTCTTGGTTTGTGGGTTCCTGTTGGCCTGTAGTATCAATGTACATAATTAGAAAATATTTGACCAGAAAATGGGACTTTTGGGAATTACCTGTAGCGCTCCTAGGGGTGAATGTTGGCCATTCTTGGTTTGAGGGTTCCTGTTGACCTGTAGTATCAATGTACCAAATTAGAACATTTTTGACCATAAAATGGGAATTTCGGAATGGCCTCTAGTGCTCCCTAGGGGCTTAATGTTGGCCATTCTTGGTTTGTGGGTTCCTGTTGGCCAGTAGTATCAATGTACCATATTAGAAAATTTTTGACCAGAAAATGAGAATTTTGGGAGTGGCCTGTAGCTCCTCTAATGGCTTAATGTGGGCCATACTTGGTTTGTGGGTTCCTGTTGGCCTGTAGTATCAATGTACCAAATTATAACATTTTTGACCAGAAAATGGGAATTTCGGCTTGGCCTCTAGCCACCTAGTGGTGAATGTCGGTCATTCTTGGTTTGTGGATTCCTGTTGGCCTGTACTATTAATGTACCAAATTAGAACATTTTTGACCAGAAAATGGGAATTTCGGCATGGCCTGTAGTGCTCCCTAGGGGCTTAATGTTGGCCATTCTTGGTTTGAGGGTTCCTGTTGACCTGCAGTATCAATGTACCAAATTAGAACGCTTTTGACCAGAAAACTGAAATTTTGAGTAGCTTGTAGCTCTAAGGGCTTAATGTGGGCCACACTTGGTATGTGGGTTCCTGTTGGCCTGTAGTATCAAAGTACCAAATTAGAAAATTTTTGACCAGAAAATGGGAATTTTAGCTTGTCCTGTAGTGCTCCCTAGTGGCGTAATGTCGGTCATTCTTGGTTTGTGGATTCCTGTTGGCCTGTACTATTCATTGTACCGAATTAGAACATTTTGACCAGAAAATGGGAATTTTGAGCTTGTCCTGTAGTGCCCCTAGTGGCAATGATGTCAGTCATTCTTGGTTTGTGGATTCCTGTTGGCCTGTACTATTAATTTACCAAATTAGAACATTTTTGACCAGAAAATGGGAATTTTGGCATGGCCATTCTTTGCACAGTACTTCAGAGTGATGTCATCTTGAAGCATGTTAGGTTATGCAATATACCATCAGTCTAGAAAACTTTTGACCAGTGACTTTTGAGCTATTTGGGCTCAAGGAGAATAATAATAATAATAATAATAATAATAATAATAATAATAATAAAACCATCAATTACAATAGATTCCTCCCACGGAGGAATCTAATAAAATATACAATAGATTCCTCCTAATAAATATAGCTGCAAGCAGCAATGCGATTCCTCCTCAAAATGGCAAATCATTTAAAATTGATCAGTAGATGGTTGGGGATAAACCCTCCCAATTAAGGAATTCAAAAACATGTCTTTGTCTGAATCCTAAACTAAACATTTTCAATGTACAGGAAAATCCATACCGACCTTATGGATCCTTGAGGCTTTTTTGTTCCCAATGAGAAATGAGGCATGTACACCAAGTTTCAGAAGAATTGGACAAATGGCGTGGAAATGGTATCACTTTTGAAAATATTTTTTGGGGCGTGGCCTGTAGCACCACCTATGGTCGAATGTGGGCCATTCTTGGTTTGTGGGTTCCTGTTGGCCTGTAGTATCAATGTACAAAATTAGAAAATATTTGACCAGAAAATGGGAATTTTGGAGTGGCCTGTAGCGCTCCCTAGGGGCTTAATGTGGGCCATTCTTGGTTTGTGGGTTCCTGTTGGCCTGTAGAATCAATGTACCAAATTAGAAAATGTTTGACCAGAAAATGGGACTTTTGGGAATTACCTGTAGCGCTCCTAATGGCTTAATGTTGGCCATTCTTGGTTTGTGGGTTCCTGTTGGCCTGTAGTATCAATGTACCAAATTAGAACATTTTTGACCAGAAAACGGGAATTTTGGCGTGGCCTTTAGCTTCCCTAGTGGCTTAATGTCGGCCATTCTTGGTTTGTGGGTTCCTGTTGGCCTGTAGTACCATTGTACCAAATTAGAACATTTTAGACCAGAAAATGGGAATTTCGGCATGGCCTGTAGCGCCTCTAGGGGCTTAATGTTGGCCATTCTTTGCACAGTACTTCAGAGTGATGTCATCTTGAAGCATGTTAGGTTTGAAAACCATCAGTCAAAATTACATTTGATTTATTGACACGTATATATTGTTAAAATTTGGACATTTACATAAACACGCTCTTTCAGCCATTTTGTATCGTGATTCATTTTTCCTAAGTAACGCTTTCAAAGACTTCAATTCTACACATGTGTACCAAATTTCAAGTCAATTGGAGCTACGGTTCAGGAGAAGAAGAGTTTTGTAGGTTTTCGCAAATTTTCAACGCACGGAAAAATCCATCATGGCGGAAGTTATGGGTTCTTGAGGCTTTTTTGTTCCCCATGAGAAATGAGGCATGTACACCAAGTTTCAGAAGATTTGGACAAATGGCGTGGAAATGGTATCACTTTGAATATTTGTTTTTTGGGCGTGGCCTGTAGCGCCACCTATGGGCGAATGTTGACCATTCTTGGTTTGGGGGTACCAGTGGCATGGACTATCAATGTGCCAATTTAGAAAACTTTTGACCAGTGACTTTTTGAGCTATTTGGGCTCAAGGAGAATAATAATAATAATAATAATAATAAATATAGCTGCAAGCAGCAATGCGGATTCCTCCTCAAAATGGCAAATCATTTAAAATTGATCAGTAGATGGTTGGGGATAAACCTCCCAATTAAGGAATTCAAAAACATGTCTTTGTCTGAATCCTAAACTAAACATTTTCAATGTACAGGAAAATCCATACCGACCTTATGGATCCTTGAGGCTTTTTTGTTCCCAATGAGAAATGAGGCATGTACACCAAGTTTCAGAAGAATTGGACAAATGGCGTGGAAATGGTATCACTTTGAAAATATTTTTTGGGGCGTGGCCTGTAGCGCCACCTATGGTCAAATGTGGGCCATTCTTGGTTTGTGGGTTCCTGTTGGCCTGTAGTATCAATGTACAAAATTAGAAAATATTTGACCAGAAAATGGGAATTTTGGAGTGGCCTGTAGCTCTCTAGGGTGAATGTTGGCCATTCTTGGTTTGTGGGTTCCTGTTGACCTGTAGTATCAATGTACCAAATTAGAACATTTTGACCAGAAAATGGGACTTTCGGGAATTCCTAGTGCTCCCTAGTGGCTTAATGTTGGCCATTCTTGGTTTGTGGGTTCCTGTTGGCCTGTAGTATCAATGTACCAAATTAGAAAATGTTTGACCAGAAAACTGAGACATTTTGGGAATGTGGCCTGTTAGCTGCTCCCTAATGGCTATAATGTTGGCCATTCTTGGTTTGTGGGTTCCTGTTGGCCTGTAGTATCAATGTACCAAATTAGAACATTTTTGACCAGAAAATGGGAATTTCGGCATGGCCTGTAGCTCCCTAGTGGTGAATGTTGGCCATTCTTGGTTTGTGGGTTCCTGTTGGCCTGTAGTATCAATGTACCAAATTAGAAAATTTTTGACCAGAAAACGAGAATTTTGGCGTGGCCTTTAGCTCTCTAGTGGCTTAATGTCGGCCATTCTTGGTTTGTGGGTTCCTGTTGGCCTGTAGTATCAATGTACCAAATTAGAACATTTTTGACCAGAAAATGGGAATTTCTGCATGGCCTGTAGCGTCTCTAGGGGCTTAATGTTGGCCATTCTTTATGCAGTACTTCAGAGTGATGTCATCTTGAAGCATGTTAGGTTTGAAAACCATCAGTCAAAATTACATTTGATTTATTGACACGTATATATTGTTAAAATTTGGACATTTACATAAACACTCTTTCAGCCATTTTGTATCGTGATTCATTTTTCCTAAGTAACGCTTTCAAGGATGTCCATTCTACACATGTGTACCAAATTTCAAGTCAATTGAGCTACGGTTCAGGAGAAGAAGAGTTTTGTAGGTTTTCGCAAATTTTCAACGCACGGGAAAATCCATCATGGCGGAAGTTATGGGTTCTTGAGGCTTTTTGTTCCCCATGAGGAATGAGGCATGTACACCAAGTTTCAGAAGATTTGGACAAATGGCGTGGAAATTGTATCACTTTGAATTTTGTTTTTTGGGCGTGGCCTGTAGCGCCACCTATGGGCGTAATGTGGGCCATTCTTGGTTTGGGGGTACCCGCTGGCATGGAGTATCAATGTGCCAATTTAGAAAATTTTTGACCAGTGACTTTTGAGCTATTGGGGCTCAAGGAGAAGAATAATAATAATAATAATAATAAATATAGCTGCAAGCAGCAATGCGGATTCCTCCTCAAAATGGCAAATCATTTCAAATTGATCAGTAGAGGGTTGGGGTTAAACCCTCTCAATGGATGAATCCAAAAACATGTATTTCTGTCTGAATCCTAAACTAAACATTTTCAGTCTACAGGAAAATCCATCATACCTTATGGATCCTTGAGGCGTTTTTGTTCCCAATGAGAAATGAGGCATGTACACCAAGATTCAAAAGAATTGGTTAAATGGCGTGGAAATGGTATCACTTTGAAAATATTTTTTGGGGCGTGGCCTGTAGCGCTCCTATGGGCAAATGTGGGTCATTCTTGGTTTGTGGGTTCCTGTTGGCCTGTAGTATCAATGTACATAATTAGAAAATATTTGACCAGAAAATGGGACTTTTGGGAATTACCTGTAGCTCCCTAGGGGTGAATGTTGGCCATTCTTGGTTTGAGGGTTCCTGTTGACCTGTAGTATCAATGTACCAAATTAGAACATTTTTGACCATAAAATGGGAATTTCAAGGTGGCTCTAGTGCTCCCTAGGGGCTTAATGTTGGCCATTCTTGTTTGTGGGTTCCTGTTGGCCAGTAGTATCAATGTACCATATTAGAAAATTTTTGACCAGAAAACGAAATTTTGGGAGTGGCCTGTAGCTCTCTAATGGCTTAATGTGGGCCATACTTGGTTTGTGGGTTCCTGTTGGCCTGTAGTATCAATGTACCAAATTATAACTTTTTTGACCAGAAAATGGGAATTTCGGCTTGGCCTCTAGCGCCACCTAGTGGTGAATGTCGGTCATTCTTGGTTTGTGGATTCCTTTGGCCTGTACTATTAATGTACCAAATTAGAACATTTTTGACCAGAAAATGGGAATTTCGGCATGGCCTGTAGTGCTCCCTAGGGGCTTAATGTTGGCCATTCTTGGTTTGAGGGTTCCTGTTGACCTGCAGTATCAATGTACCAAATTAGAACGCTTTTGACCAGAAAACGAAATTTTGGAGTAGCCTGTAGCTCCCTAAGGGCTTAATGTGGGCCACACTTGGTATGTGGGTTCCTGTTGGCCTGTAGTATCAAAGTACCAAATTAGAAAATTTTTGACCAGAAAATGGGAATTTTGGCTTGTCCTGTAGTGCCCCCTAGTGGCTTAATGTCGGTCATTCTTGGTTTGTGGATTCCTGTTGGCCTGTACTATTCTTGTACCGAATTAGAACATTTTGACCAGAAATGGGAATTTTGGTTGTCCTAGTGCCCCTAGTGGATGTCGTCATTCTGGTTTGTGATTCTGTTGGCCTGTACTATTAATTTACCAAATTAGAACATTTTTGACCAGAAATGGGAATTTTGGCATGGCCATTCTTTGCACAGTACTTCAGAGTGATGTCATCTTTAAGCATGTTAGGTTTGAAAACCATCAGTCAAAATTACATTTGATTTATTGACACGTATATATTGTTAAAATTTGGACATTTACATAAACACGCCCTTTCAGCCATTTTGTATCGTATTCATTTTTCCTAAGTAACGCTTTCAAGGATGTCCATTCTACACATGTGTACCAAATTTCAAGTCAATTGGAGCTACGGTTCAGGAGAAGAAGAGTTTTGTAGGTTTTCGCAAATTTTCAACGCACGGGAAAATCCATCATGGCGGAAGTTATGGGTTCTTGAGGCTTTTTTGTTCCCCATGAGGAATGAGGCATGTACACCAAATTTCAGAAGATTTGGACAAATGGCTGGAAATTGTATCACTTTGAATTTTGTTTTTTGGGCGTGGCCTGTAGCGCCACCTATGGGCGTAATGTGGGCCATTCTTGGTTTGGGGGTACCGCTGGCATGGAGTATCAATGTGCCAATTTAGAAAATTTTTGACCAGTGACTTTTGAGCTATTGGGGCTCAAGGAGAAGAATAATAATAATAATAATAATAAATATAGCTGCAAGCAGCAATGCGGATTCCTCCTCAAAATGGCAAATCATTTAAAATTGATCAGTAGATGGTTGGGGATAAACCCTCCCAATTGATGAATTCAAAAAACATGTACTTCTGTCTGAATCCTAAACTAAACATTTTCAATGTACAGGAAAATCCATACCGACCTTATGGATCCTTGAGGCTTTTTTGTTCCCAATGAGAAATGAGGCATGTACACCAAGTTTCAGAAGAATTGGACAAATGGCATGGAAATGGTATCACTTTGAAAATATTTTTTGGGGCGTGGCCTGTAGCACCACCTATGGTCAAATGTGGGCCATTCTTGGTTTGTGGGTTCCTGTTGGCCTGTAGTATCAATGTACAAAATTAGAAAATATTTGACCAGAAAATGGGAATTTTGGAGTGGCCTGTAGCGCTCCCTAGGGGCTTAATGTGGGCCATTCTTGGTTTGTGGGTTCCTGTTGGCCTGTAGAATCAATGTACCAAATTAGAAAATGTTTGACCAGAAAATGGGACATTTGGGAATTGACCTGTAGCTGCTCTCTAATGGACTAAATGTTGGCCATTCTTGGTTTGTGGGTTCCTGTTGGCCTGTAGTATCAATGTACCAAATTAGAACATTTTTGACCAGAAAATGGGAATTTTGGCGTGGCCTTTAGCTCACCTAGTGGTGAATGTCGGCCATTCTTGGTTTGTGGGTTCCTGTTGGCCTGTAGTATCAATGTACCAAATTAGAACATTTTAGACCAGAAAATGGGAATTTCGGCATGGCCTGTAGTGCCTCCTAGGGGCTTAATGTTGGCCATTCTTGGTTTGAGGGTTCCTGTTGACCTGCAGTATCAATGTACCAAATTAGAACGCTTTTGACCAGAAAACGAAATTTTGAGTAGCCTGTAGCTCCCTAAGGGCTTAATGTGGGCCACACTTGGTATGTGGGTTCCTGTTGGCCTGTAGTATCAAAGTACCAAATTAGAAAATTTTTGACCAGAAAATGGGAATTTTGGCTTGTCCTGTAGTGCTCCCTAGTGGCTTAATGTCGGTCATTCTTGGTTTGTGGATTCCTGTTGGCCTGTACTATTCTTGTACCGAATTAGAACATTTTTGACCAGAAAATGGGAATTTTGGCTTGTCCTGTAGTGCCCCTAGTGGCGTATGTCGGTCATTCTTGGTTTGTGGATTCCTGTTGGCCTGTACTATTAATTTACCAAATTAGAACATTTTTGACCAGAAAATGGGAATTTTGGCATGGCCATTCTTTGCACAGTACTTCAGAGTGATGTCATCTTTAAGCATGTTAGGTTTGAAAACCATCAGTCAAAATTACATTTGATTTATTGACACGTATATATTGTTAAAATTTGACATTTACATAAACACGCTCTTTCAGCCATTTTGTATCGTGATTCATTTTTCCTAAGTAACGCTTTCAAGGATGTCCATTCTACACATGTGTACCAAATTTCAAGTCAATTGGAGCTACGGTTCAGGAGAAGAAGAGTTTTGTAGGTTTTCGCAAATTTTCAACGCACGGGAAAATCCATCATGGCGGAAGTTATGGGTTCTTGAGGCTTTTTGTTCCCCATGAGGAATGAGGTATGTACACCAAATTTCAGAAGATTTGGACAAATGGCTGGAAATTGTATCACTTTGAATTTTGTTTTTTGGGCGTGGCCTGTAGCGCCACCTATGGGCTGAATGTGGGCCATTCTTGGTTTGGGGGTACCCGTTGGCATGGAGTATCAATGTGCCAATTTAGAAAATTTTTGACCAGTGACTTTTTGAGCTATTGGGGCTCAAGGAGAATAATAATAATAATAATAATAATAATAAATATAGCTGCAAGCAGCAATGCGGATTCCTCCTCAAAATGGCAAATCATTTCAAATTGATCAGTAGAGGGTTGGGGTTAAACCCTCTCAATGGATGAATCCAAAAACATGTATTTCTGTCTGAATCCTAAACTAAACATTTTCAGTCTACAGGAAAATCCATCATACCTTATGGATCCTTGAGGCGCTTTTGTTCCCAATGAGAAATGAGGCATGTACACCAAGATTCAAAAGAATTGGTTAAATGGCGTGGAAATGGTATCACTTTGAAAATATTTTTTGGGGCGTGGCCTGTAGCGCCTCCTATGGGCAAATGTGGGTCATTCTTGGTTTGTGGGTTCCTGTTGGCCTGTAGTATCAATGTACATAATTAGAAAATATTTGACCAGAAAATGGGACTTTTGGGAATTACCTGTAGCTCCCTAGGGGTGAATGTTGGCCATTCTTGGTTTGAGGGTTCCTGTTGACCTGTAGTATCAATGTACCAAATTAGAACATTTTTGACCATAAAATGGGAATTTCAAGTGGCCTCTAGTGCTCCCTAGGGCTTAATGTTGGCCATTCTTTGTTTGTGGGTTCCTGTTGGCCAGTAGTATCAATGTACCATATTAGAAAATTTTTGACCAGAAAACGAAATTTTGGGAGTGGCCTGTAGCTCCCTAATGGCTTAATGTGGGCCATACTTGGTTTGTGGGTTCCTGTTGGCCTGTAGTATCAATGTACCAAATTATAACTTTTTTGACCAGAAAATGGGAATTTCGGCTTGGCCTCTAGCTCACCTAGTGGTGAATGTCAGTCATTCTTGGTTTGTGGATTCCTTTTGGCCTGTACTATTAATGTACCAAATTAGAACATTTTTGACCAGAAAATGGGAATTTCGGCATGGCCTGTAGTGCTCCCTAGGGGCTTAATGTTGGCCATTCTTGGTTTGAGGGTTCCTGTTGACCTGCAGTATCAATGTACCAAATTAGAACGCTTTTGACCAGAAAACTAAATTTTGGAGTAGCCTGTAGCTCTCTAAGGGCTTAATGTGGGCCACACTTGGTATGTGGGTTCCTGTTGGCCTGTAGTATCAAAGTACCAAATTAGAAAATTTTTGACCAGAAAATGGGAATTTTGGCTTGTCCTGTAGTGCTCCCTAGTGGCTTAATGTCGGTCATTCTTGGTTTGTGGATTCCTGTTGGCCTGTACTATTCTTGTACCGAATTAGAACATTTTTGACCAGAAAATGGGAATTTTGGCTTGTCCTGTAGTGCCCCCTAGTGGCGTATGTCGGTCATTCTTGGTTTGTGGATTCCTGTTGGCCTGTACTATTAATTTACCAAATTAGAACATTTTTGACCAGAAAATGGGAATTTTGGCATGGCCATTCTTTGCACAGTACTTCAGAGTGATGTCATCTTTAAGCATGTTAGGTTTGAAAAACCATCAGTCAAAATTACATTTGATTTATTGACACGTATATATTGTTAAAATTTGGACATTTACATAAACACGCCCTTTCAGCCATTTTGTATCGTATTCATTTTTCCTAAGTAACGCTTTCAAGGATGTCCATTCTACACATGTGTACCAAATTTCAAGTCAATTGGAGCTACGGTTCAGGAGAAGAAGAGTTTTGTAGGTTTTCGCAAATTTTCAACGTACGGGAAAATCCATCATGGCGGAAGTTATGGGTTCTTGAGGCTTTTTGTTCCCCATGAGGAATGAGGCATGTACACCAAATTTCAGAAGATTTGGACAAATGGCGTGGAAATTGTATCACTTTGAATTTTGTTTTTTGGGCGTGGCCTGTAGCGCCACCTATGGGCGAATGTGGGCCATTCTTGGTTTGGGGGTACCGCTGGCATGGAGTATCAATGTGCCAATTTAGAAAATTTTTGACCAGTGACTTTTGAGCTATTGGGGCTCAAGGAGAAGAATAATAATAATAATAATAATAATAATAATAATAATAATAATAATAAAACCATCAATTACAATAGATTCCCTCCTACGGAGGAATCTAATAATAATAAAACCATCAATTACAATAGATTCCCTCCTACGGAGGAATCTAATAATAATAATAATAATAATAATAATAATAAAACCATCAATTACAATAGATTCCCTCCTACGGAGGAATCTAATAAAACCGTCAAATACAATAGATTCCATCCTTACGGAGGAATCTAATAATAAAACCGTCAAATACAATAGATTCCCTCCTTACGGAGGAATCTAATAATAATAATAATAATAATAATAATAATAATAATAAAACCATCAATTACAATAGATTCCCTCCTACGGAGGAATCTAATAATAAAACCATCAAATACAATAGATTCCCTCCTTACGGAGGAATCTAATAAAACCATCAATTACAATAGATTCCCTCCTACGGAGGAATCTAATAATAATAATAATAATAATAATAATAATAAAACCATCAATTACAATAGATTCCCTCCTACAGAGGAATCTAATAATAATAAAACCATCAATTACAATAGATTCCCTCCTACGTAGGAATCTAATAATAATAATAATAATAATAATAATAATAATAAAACCGACAAATACAATAGATTCCCTCCTTACGGAGGAATCTAATAATAATAATAAAACCATCAAATACAATAGATTCCCTCCTTACGGAGGAATCTAATAATAATAAAACCGTCAAATACAATAGATTCCCTCCTTACGGAGAAATCTAATAATAAAAAGTTTAAATAGGATTTCAGTAAGTTGGCACTCACAAGAAAAAAAAGTTCGTCGAGACAAACTTTAAGTTGGCTTGTGAAAGTTTGGACCAGAAAGTTTGAAGAAGTTTAAAGTAGTTTGAAGTTTAAATTAGTATGTAGTTTAAACTAGTTTAAAGTTTAACTTAGTTGCTAGATAGATAGATAGATAGAGAGATAGACACTCAGATAGATACATAGATAGATAGACACGTTTTTAGCATGTTTTAGCACTTTGCTAGGTGAAGCTAGAATGTGTTAGCATGATGCTAGCACGTTTTTAGCATGTTTTAACACTCCGCTAGGCGATGCTAGCATGTGTTAGCATGATGCTAGCACGTTTTTTGCATGTTTTAGCACTTCGCTAGGCTATGCTAGCATGTGTTATCATGATGCTAGCACGTTTTTAGCATGTTTTAGCACTTCGCTAGGCGATGCTAGCATGTGTTATCATTATGCTAGCACGTTTTCAACATTTTTTAGCACTTCACTAGGCGATGCTAGCATGTGTTATCATGATGCTAGCACATTTTTAGCACTTCGCTAGGCGATGTTAGCATGTGTTATCATGATGCTAGCACGTTTTTTAGCATTTTTTGCACTTTGCTAGGCGATGCTAGCACGTTTTTAGCATGTTTAAGCACTTCGCTAGGTGATGCTAACATGTGTTAACATGATGCTAGCACGATTTAGCACTTCGCTAGGCGATTTTAGCATGATGCTAGCACATTTTTAGCTTGTTTTAGCACTTCACTAGTCAATGCTAGCATGATGCTAGCACGTTTTTAGCATGTTTTAACGTGTGGCTATGAAAATTTTAGGTCATTACTTTTTGGCTGCTTGATAAAATAAATCCTCTGAGGGAGAGAGAGAGGGAGAGATGCAGGGCTGACAGGCCCTATTTGTCTGTGTGTGTGAAAATGTCAGTTGGGATTTAAATTTCTGAACATTCCGCAATGTTAAGTCAATGGGAGTTTTTTCCGAGTTTGATCGTCATTTTTAGGAAAACCGTAAGTCCGATCAGTTAGAAAAGATATAGCACACTATTCGGGATTAGTCTGAAGGTCTGTGCCAAGTTTGGTGCGTGTAGCTTAAAAGCTCTAGGAGGAGTTAGATACCGAAATTTCACCGCTAAGAAGAATAAGAAGAAGAGGAAGAACTAGAAAAAGTTCGTCGAGACAAACTTTAAGTTGGCTTGTGAAAGTTTGGACCAGAAAGTTTGAAGACGTTTAAAGTAGTTTGAAGTTTAAATTAGTTTAAAGTCGTTTACAGTTTAAAGTAGTTTGAAGTTTAAAGTAGTTTATAGTTTAAACGAGTTTAAAGTTTAAATTAGTTTGTAGTTTAAATTAGTTTAAAGTTTAAAGTAGCTTGTAATTTAATGTAGTTTAACTTAGTTGCTAGATAGATAGATAGATAGACACTCAGATAGATAGTTAGATAGAGAGATAGATAGATATTTACCCTCAGATAGATAGATAGATATAGATAGACATTTTTAGCATTTTTTTAGCACGTCGCTAGGCGATGCTAGCATGTGTTAGCATGATGCTAGCACATTTTTAGCATGTTTTAGCACTTCGCTAGGCGATGCTAGCATGTGTTAGCATGATGCTAGCACGTTTTTAGCATGTTTTAGCACTTCGCTAGGTGATGCTAGCATGTGTTAAGCATGATGCTAGACGCTTTTAGCATTTTTTAGCACTTCGCTAGGCGATGCTAAGCATGTGTTAAGACGCTTTTAGCATTTTTTAGCACTTCGCTAGGCGATGCTAAGCATGTGTTAAGCATGATGCTAAGTACGCTTTTAGCATGTTTTAAGCACTTCGCTTGGCGATGCTAAGCATGTGTTAGCATGATGCTAGCGACGCTTTATAGCATGTTTTAAGCACTTCGCTAGGTGATGCTAAGCATGTGTTAGCATGATGCTAAGCACGCTTTTAGCATTTTTTAGCACTTCGCTAGGCGATGCTAGCATGTGTTAAGACGCTTTTAGCATTTTTTAGCACTTCGCTAGGCAATGCTAGCATGTGTTAGCATGATGCTAGTACGTTTTTAGCATGTTTTAGCACTTCGCTTGGCGATGCTAGCATGTGTTAGCATGATGCTAGCACTTTTTTAGCATGTTTTAGCACTTCGCTAGGCGATGCTAGCATGTGTTACCAGTGTAGACTGATTCCCAAATTAATGACTCTAATGAGCCGGTTCTTTTGAATCTACAGTGTGAAACATACAGTGTGACCAGTGTAGTCTGATTCCCAAATTAATGACTCTAATGAGCCGATTCTTTTGAATCTACAGTATGAAACATACAGTGTGACCAGTGTAGTCTGATTACAACATTAATGACTCTAATGAGCCGGTTCTTTTGAATCTACAGTGTGAAACATACAGTGTGACCAGTGTAGTCTGATTACAACATTAATGACTCTAATGAGCCGGTTCTTTTGAATCTACAGTGTGAAACATACAGTGTGACCAGTGTAGTCTGATTACAACATTAATGACTCTAATGAGCCGGTTCTTTTGAATCTACAGTGTGAAACATACAGTGTGACCAGTGTAGTACGATTCCCAAATTAATGACTCTAATGAGCCGGTTCTTTTGAATCTACAGTATGAAACATACAGTGTGACCAGTGTAGACTGATTCCCAAACAAATTACTCCAATGAGCCGGTTCTTTTGACTCTACAGTGTGAAACATACAGTGTGACCAGTGTAGTCTGATTCCCAAATTAATGACTCTAATGAGCCGGTTCTTTTGAATCTACAATGTGAAACTTACAGTGTGACCAGTTTAGTCTGATTCCCAAATGAATGACTCTAATGAGCCAGTTCTACAGTGTAGTGTTAAAAAAGTTTAACTTAGTTGCTAGATAGATAGATAGATAGATAGATAGATAGATAGATATTTACCCTTAGATATATAGAGATAGATAGTTAGAGAGAGAGAGAGAGATAGATATTTACCCTCAGATAGATAGATAGATAGATAGATAGATAGATAGATAGATAGATAGATAGATAGATAGATAGATAGATATTGACCCTCAGATAGATGCTAGCACATGTTTAGCATGTTTTAGCGTGTGGCTATGAAGATTTTAGGTCATTACTTTTTGGCTGCTTGATAAAATAAATCCTCTGAGGGAGAGAGAGAGAGGGAGAGATGCAGGGCTGACAGGCCCTTTTTGTCTGTGTGTGTGAAAATGTCAGTTTGAATTTGAATTTCTGAACATTCCGCAATGTTAAGTCAATGGGAGTTTTTTCCGAGTTTGATCGCCATTTTTAGGAAAACCGTAAGTCCGATCAGTTAGAAAAGATATAGCACACTATTCGGGATTAGTCTGAAGGTCTGTGCCGAGTTTGGTGCCTGTAGCTTAAAAGCTCTAGGAGGAGTTAGATATAGAAATTTCAGAGTAAGAAGAAGAATAATAACTAGAAAAAGTTCGTCGAGACAAACTTTAAGTTGGCTTGTGAAAGTTTGGACCAGAAAGTTTGAAGAAGTTTAAAGTAGTTTGAAGTTTAAAGTAGTTTATAGTTTAAACGAGTTTAAAGTTTAAATTAGTTTGTAGTTTAAATTAGTTTAAAGTTTAAAGTAGTTTGTAGTTTAAAGTAGTTTAAAGTTTAACTTAGTTGCTAGATAGATAGATATATAGAAACTCAGATAGATAGTTAGATAGAGAGATAGATAGATAGATATTTACCCTCAGATAGATAGATAGATAGATAGATATTTACCCTCAGATAGATAGATAAATAGATAGAGAGAGAGAGATAGATATTTACCCTCAGATAGATAGATAGATAGATAGATATTGACCCTCAGATAGATAGATAGACAGACAGACAGATGCTAACACGTTTTTAGCATGTTTTAGCACTTCGCTAGGCAATGCTAGCACGTTTTTAGCATGCTTTAGCACTTCGCTGGGCAATGCTAGCATGTGTTAGCATGATGCTAGCACGTTTTTAGCATTTTCTAGCACTTCACTAGGCGAGGCTAGCATGTGTTAGCATGATGCTAGCACGTTTTTAGTATGTTTTAGCACTTCGCTAGGCGATGCTTGCATGTGTTAGCATGATGCTAGCACGTTTTTAGCATTTTTTTAGCACTTCGCTAGGCGATGCTAGCATGTTTTAGCATGCTTTAGCACTTCGCTGGGCGATGCTAGCATGTTTTAGCATGATGCTAGCACGTTTTTAGCATTTTTTAAGCACTTCGCTAGGCGATGCTAAGCATGTGTTAACATGATGATAAGACGCTTTTAAGCATGTTTTAACACTTCGTTAGGCAATGCTAAGCATGTGTTAAGCATGATGCTAAGCACATTTTTAAGCATTTTCTAAGCACTTCGCTAGGCTGAGGCTAACATGTCTTAGCATGATGCTAAGACGCTTTTAGCATGTTTTAACGACTTCGCTAAGCGATGCTAGCATGTGTTAAGCATGAAGCTAGCACGCTTTTAGCATTTTTAAGCACTTCGCTAGGCGATGCTAAGCATGTGTTAAGCATGATGCTAAGCACATTTTAAGCATGTTTTAAGACTTCGCTAGGCGTATGCTAACATGTGTTAACATGATGCTAAGACGCTTTTAAGCATGTTTTAACACTTCGCTAGGTTATGCTAGCAAGTTTTTAGCATTTTTAAAGCACTCGCTAGTTGATGCTAAGATGTGTTAAGCATGATGCTAGCACATTTTTAGCATGTTTTATCACTTCACTAGGCGATGCTAACATGTGTTAACATGAGGGTAAGCATGTTTTTAGCATTTATTAGCACTTCGCTAGACGATGCTAAGCATGTGTTAAGCATGTTTTAAAGACTTCGCTAGGTGATGCTAACACGCTTTTAGCATGTTTTAAGACTTCGCTAGGCAATGCTAAGCATGTTTTAAGCATGTTTTAAGCACTTCGCTAGGCAATGCTAAGCATGTGTTAACATGATGCTAAGCACATTTTTAGCATTTTTAGCACTTCGCTAGGCGATGCTAAGCATGTTTTAAGCATGATGCTAAGACGCTTTTAGCATGTTTTAAGCACTTCGCTAGGCGATGCTAAGCATATGTTAAGCATGATGCTAAGACATTTTTAAGCATTTTTAAGCACTTCGCTAGGCGATGCCAAGCATGTGTTAAGCATGATGCTAACATGTTTTTAAAATGTTTTAACGACTTCGCTAGGCGATGCTAGCATGTGTTAAGCATGATGCTAAGACGCGTTTTAAGCATGATTTAAGCACTTCGCTAGGCAATGCTAAGCATGTGTTAAGCATGATGCTAAGACGCTTTTAGCATTTTCTAAGACTTCACTAGGCGAGGCTAAGCATGTGTTAAGCATGATGCTAAGACGCTTTTAGTATGTTTTAACGACTTCGCTAGGCGATGCTTTGCATGTGTTAAGCATGATGCTAAGACGCTTTTAGCATTTTTTAGCACTTCGCTAGGCGATGCTAAGCATGTTTTAAAGCATGCTTTAGCGACTTCGCTGGGCGATGCTAAGCATGTTTTAAGCATGATGCTAAGACGCTTTTAAGCATTTTTTAAGCACTCGCTAGGCGTATGCTAAGCATGTGTTAACATGATGATAAGACGCTTTTAAGCATGTTTTAACACTTCGTTAGGCAATGCTAGCATGTGTTAAGCATGATGCTAAGCACATTTTTAAGCATTTTCTAAGACTTCAGCTAGGCTGAGGCTAACATGTCTTAAGCATGATGCTAAAGACGCTTTTAGCATGTTTTAAGCACTTCGCTAAGCGATGCTAAGCATGTGTTAGCATGAAGCTAGCACGCTTTTAGCATTTTTTAGCACTTCGCTAGGCGATGCTAAGCATGTGTTAAGATGATGCTAAGACATTTTTAAGCATGTTTTAAGACTTCGCTAGGCGATGCTAACATGTGTTAACATGATGCTAAGACGCTTTTAGCATGTTTTAACACTTCGCTAGGTTATGCTAAGCAAGTTTTTAAGCATTTTTTAAGACTCGCTAGTTGATGCTAAGCATGTGTTAAGCATGATGCTAAGCACATTTTTAGCATGTTTTATCACTTCACTAGGCGATGCTAACATGTGTTAACATGAGGGTAAGCATGTTTTTAAGCATTTATTAAGACTTCGCTAGACGATGCTAAGCATGTGTTAAGATGTTTTAAAGACTTCGCTAGGTGATGCTAACACGCTTTTAAGCATGTTTTAAAGACTTCGCTAGGCAATGCTAAGCATGTTTTAAGCATGTTTTAAGCACTTCAGCTAGGCAATGCTAAGATGTGTTAACATGATGCTAAGACATTTTTAAGCATTTTTAAGCACTTCGCTAGGCGATGCTAAGCATGTTTTAAGCATGATGCTAAGACGCTTTTAAGCATGTTTTAAGCACTTCGCTAGGCGATGCTAAGATATGTTAAGCATGATGCTAGCACATTTTTAGCATTTTTTAGCACTTCGCTAGGCGATGCCAAGCATGTGTTAGCAAGATGATGCTAACATGTTTTTAAAATGTTTTAAGACTTCGCTAGGCGATGCTAAGCATGTGTTAAGCATGATGCTAAGCACGCTTTTAGCATGATTTAAGCACTTCGCTAGGCGATGCTAAGCATGTGTTAAGCATGATGCTAGCCTGTTTTTAGCATTTATTAGCACTTCGCTAGGTGATGCTAAGCATGTGTTAAGCATGATGCAAAGACGCTTTTAGCATGTTCTAACGACTTCGCTAGGCGATGCTAAGACGCTTTTAGCATTTTTAAGCACTTCGCCAGGCGATGCTAAGACGCTTTTAGCATGTTTTAAGCACTTAGCTAGGCTATGCTAAGCATGTGTTAAGCATGATGCTAAGACATTTTTAGCATGTTTTAAGCACTTCGCTAGGCAATTTTAGCATGATGCTAGCACGTTTTTAGCATGTTTTAGGGTGTGGCTATGAAGATTTTAGGTCATTACTTTTTGGCTGCTTGATAAAATAAATCCTCTGAGGGAGAGAGAGAGGGAGAGATGCAGGGCTGACAGGCCCTTTTTGTCTGTGTGTGAAAATGTCAGTTTGGATTTAAATTTCTGAACATTCCGCAATGTTAAGTCAATGGGATTTTTCCAGTTTTTGATCATCCGCTGTGGGAAAACCGTAAGTCCGATCAGTTAGAAAAGATATAGCACACTATTCGGGATTAGTCTGAAGGTCTGTGCCGAGTTTGGTGCATGTAGCTTAAAAGCTCTAGGAGGAGTTAGTCTTGGTAATTTTAGTCTCAGAATAATAATAATAATAATAATAACTAGAAAAAGTTCGTCGAGACAAACTTTAAGTTGGCTTGTGAAAGTTTGGACCAGAAAGTTTGAAGAAGTTTAAAGTAGTTTGAAGTTTAAATTAGTTTAAAGTAGTTTAAAGTAGTTTATAGTTTAAAGTAGTTTGAAGTTTAAAGTAGTTTATAGTTTAAATGAGTTTAAAGTTTAAATTAGTTTAAAGTAGTTTGTAGTTTAAATTAGTTTAAAGTTAAAAGTAGTTTGTAGTTTAAAGTCGTTTAAAGTTTAACTTAGTTGCTAGATAGATAGATAGATATATAGATAGATAGATAGATAGATAGATAGATAGATAGATAGATAGACACAGATAGATAGATAGATAGATAGATAGATAGATATTTACCCTCAGATAGATAGATAGATAGAGAGAGAGAGATAGATATTTACCCTCAGATAGATAGATAGATAGATAGATATTGACCCTCAAATAGATAGAGAGATAGATATTGACCCTCAGTTAGCATGATACTAACACGTTTTTAGCATGTTTTAGCACTTCGCTAGGCAATGCTAGCATGTGTTAGCATGATGCTAGCACGTTTTATCATGTTTTAGCACTTCGCTAGACGATGCTAGCATGTGTTACCATGATGCTAACACGTTTTCAGCATGTTTTCACACTTCGCTAGGCGATGTTAGCATGTGTTAGCATGATGCTAGCACGTTTTTAGCATGTTTTAGCACTTCGCTAGGCGATGCTAGCATGTGTTAGCATGATGCTAGCACGTTTTTAGCATTTTTTAGCACTTCGCTAGGCGATGCTAGCATGTGTTAGCATGATGCTAGCACGTTTTTAGCATGTTTTAGCACTTCCCTAGGCGATGCTAGCATGTGTTAGCATGATGCTAGCACGTTTTTAGCACGTTTTTAGCATTTTTTAGCACTTCGCTAGGCGATGCTAGCACGTTTTTAGCATGTTTTAGCCCTTCGCTAGGCGATGCTAGCTTGTGTTAGCATGATGCTAGCACGTTTTTAGCATGTTTTAGCACTTCGCTAGGCGATTTTAGCATGATGCTAGCACATTTTTAGCTTGTTTTAACACTTCGCTAGTCAATGCTAGCATGTGTTAGCATGATGCTAGCATGTTTTTAGCATGTTTTAGCGTGTGGCTATGAAGATTTTAGGTCATTACTTTTTGGCTGCTTGATAAAATAAATCCTCTGAGGGAGAGAGAGAGGGAGAGATGCAGGGCTGACAGGCCCTTTTTGTCTGTGTGTGTGAAAATGTCAGTTGAGAGAAAATGTCAACTCGAGTCAGAACAGTTTGAGTGTCTGTGCCGAGTTTGGAGTATGTGGAGTTAAAGCTCTAGGAGGAGATAGATATAGAAATTTCACCGCTAAGAAGAATCGGAATAATAATAAGTTTAAGTAGGATTTCAGTAAGTTGGCTCTCACAAGCCAACTTAACTAGAAAAAAAAGTTCGTCGAGACAAACTTTAAGTTGGCTTGTGAAAGTTTGGACCAGAAAGTTTGAAGAAGTTTAAATTAGTTTGAAGTTTAAATTAGTTTGTAGTTTAAATTAGTTTGAAGTTTAAATTAGTTTAAAGTTTAAATTAGTTTAAAGTAGTTTATAGTTTAAAGTAGTTTATAGTTTAAATTAGTTTAGTTTAAATTAGTTTAAAGTAGTTTAAAGTTTAACTTAGTTGCTAGATAGATAGATAGATAGATAGATAGATAGATAGATAGATAGATAGATAGATAGATAGACAGACAGACACTCAGATAGATAGAGAGATAGATAGATATTTACCCTCAGATAGATAGATAGATAGATAGATAGACATTGACCCTCAGATAGATAGATAGACAACAGACAGACAGAGAGACAGATAGATAGATAGCTAGATATTGACCCTCAGATAGATAGATGGATGGATAGATAGATAGATAGATGGATGGATGGATGGATGGATGGATGGATTGATTGATCCTTGCTACCCTGAGTCCCATGAACAAAGCCAGAAGTCTTTATGTTGTTCTGTTGCAGAGATATGTGATTTGTTACTCGGTTGCTAGGGTAACCCCATATGGTTGCTAGGCAGTTACCATAGTGATACTTATCAAGTCTTCTTGCCATCCTGATTGAAATAAATCAACCCAGAAGTCTCTACGATTTCCTGGTGCAGAGATATGTGATTTGTTACTCGGTTGCTAGGGTAACCCAATGTGGTTGCTAGGCAGTTACCATAGTTATACTTATCAACTCTCCTTGCCATCCTGATTGAAATAAATCAACCTAGAAGTCTCTACGACTTTCTGTTGCAGAGATATGTGAATTGTTACTCGGTTGCTAGGGTAACCCCATCTGGTTGCTAGGCAGTTACCATAGTGATACTTATCAAGTCTTCTTGCCATCCTGTTTGAAATAAATCAACCCAGAAGTCTCTACGATTTTCTGTTGCAGAGATATGTGATTTGTTACTCGGTTGCTAGGGTAACCCCATCTGGTTGTTAGGCAGTCACCATAGTGATACTTATCAAGTCTTCTTGCCATCCTGATTGAAATAAACCAACCCAGAAGTCTCTACGATTTTCTGATGCAGAGATATGTGATTTGTTACTAGGTTGCTAAGGTAACCCCATGTGGTTGCTAGGCAGTTACCATAGTGATACTTATCAAGTCTCCTTGCCATCCTGATTGAAATAAATCAACCCAGAAGTCTCTCTGATTTTCTGGTGCAGAGATATGTGATTTGTTATTCGGTTGCTAGGGTAACCCCATGTGGTTGCTAGGCAGTTACCATAGTGATATTTATCAAGTTTCCTTGCCATCCTGACTGAAATAAATGAACCCAGAAGTCTCTCTGATTTTCTGGTGCAGAGATATAGTTATTGCTAAGCGGTTGCTAGGGTACTCTGTTTAGTTGCTAGGGAGTGGCTTGACCATTGCCAATCATGAAACTCCAAAGGCTGCTTGTCAGTATGAATGATATAAACCAACTCCCATGCCTCTGTGACATTCAGAATGGAAGATATCCCTCTATGGATTTTGGTTGTTAAGGTGCTCGACAATGGTTGCTAGGGAGGGGCTAGGAAGTGTTGAGGTGATTCATGATTGGCTGTTTGCTGCCCCGAGTCAAACGAGACCACCCTTGTGTTTCTATGACACTTCTATCCGGAGATATCCCTTTGATATCTTTCATTAGAAGTCTATGGGAGTTGTTGCTAAGGTGCTTTAAATTGTTGCTAGGGCGTGGCTTGATAGCTTCACAATGATCCCGAGAGACTGATTGGTCGTCTGAGTAAAATGAGCCCGCCCCTTGTCTCTATGACACTGTGATCCAGAGCTATGTTCAATACAAAATCCAGGGCTGACAGGCCCTTTTTGTCTGTGTGTGTTCCCAAATTAATGACTCTAATGAGCCGGTTCTTTTGACTCTACAGTGTGAAACATACAGTGTGACCAGTGTAGTCTGATTCCCAAATTAATGACTCTAATGATCCAGTTCTTTTGACTCTACAATGTGAAACATACAGTGTGACCAGTGTAGTCTGATTCCCAAATTAATGACTCTAATGAGCCAGTTCTTTTGACTCTACAATGTGAAACATACAGTGTGACCAGTGTAGTCTGATTCCCAAATTAATGACTCTAATGAGCCAGTTCTTTTGACTCTACAATGTGAAACATACAGTGTGACCAGTGTAGTCTGATTCCCAAATGAATGACTCTAATGAGCCAGTTCTTTTGAATCTACAATGTGAAACATACAGTGTGACCAGTTTAGTCTGATTCCCAAATGAATGACTCTAATGAGCCAGTTCTTTTGAATCTACAATGTGAAACATACAGTGTGACCAGTTTAGTCTGATTCCCAAATGAATGACTCTAATGAGCCAGTTCTTTTGAATCTACAATGTGAAACATACAGTGTGACCAGTTTAGTCTGATTCCCAAATGAATGACTCTAATGAGCCAGTTCTTTTGAATCTACAATGTGAAACATACAGTGTGACCAGTGTAGTCTGATTCCCAAATGAATGACTCTAATGAGCCAGTTCTTTTGAATCTACAGTGTGAAACATACAGTGTGACCAGTGTAGTCTGATTCCCAAATGAATGACTCTAATGAGCCAGTTCTACAGTGTAGTGTTAAAAAAGTTTAACTTAGTTGCTAGATAGATAGATAGATAGATAGATAGATAGATAGATAGATAGATAGATAGATAGATAGATAGATAGATAGATATTTACCCTTAGATATATAGAGAGATAGATATAGATAGATAGAGAGAGAGAGAGAGAGAGAGATATATTTACCCTCAGATAGATAGATAGATAGATAGATAGATAGATAGATAGATAGATAGATAGATAGATAGATAGATATTGACCCTCAGATAGATGCTAGCATGTTTTTAGCATGTTTTAGCGTGTGGCTAGGAAGATTTTAGGTCATTACTTTTTGGCTGCTTGATAAAAGAAATCCTCTGAGGGAGAGAGAGAGGGAGAGATGCAGGGCTGACAGGCCCTTTTTGTCTGTGTGTGTGAAAATGTCAGTTGGAATTTGAATTTCTGAACATTCCGCAATGTTAAGTCAATGGGAGTTTTTTCCGAGTTTGATCGTCATTTTTAGGAAAACCGTAAGTCCGATCAGTTAGAAAAGATATAGCAACTCGAGTCAGAACAGTTTGAGTGTCTGAGCCGAGTTTGGAGTATGTGGAGTTAAAGCTCTAGGAGGAGTTAGATATAGAAATTTCACCGCTAAGAAGAATAAGCGGAATAATAACTAGAAAAAGTTTGTCGAGACAAACTTTAAGTTGGCTTGTGAAAGTTTGGACCAGAAAGTTTGAAGTTTAAAGTAGTTTGAAGTTTAAATTAGTTTATAGTTTAAATTAGTTTAAAGTTTAAATTAGTCTAAAGTTTAAATTAGTTTGAATTTTAAAGTAGTTTGAAGTTTAAAGTAGTTTATAGTTTAAATTAGTTTAAAGTTTAAATTAGTCTAAAGTTTAAATTAGTTTGAATTTTAAAGTAGTTTGAAGTTTAAATTAGTTTATAGTTTAAATGAGTTTAAAGTTTAAATTAGTCTAAAGTTTAAATGAGTTTAAAGTTTAAATTAGTTTAAAGTTTAAAGTAGTTTGTAGTTTAAAGTAGTTAAAAGTTTAACTTAGTTGCTAGATAGATAGATAGATAGATAGATAGATAGATAGAAAGACACTCAGATAGATAGATAGAGAGATAGATAGATATTTACCCTCAGATAGATAGATAGATATAGATAGATAGATATTTACCCTCAGATAGATAGATAGATAGATAGATATTGACCCTCAAATAGATAGATAGATAGATAGATAGATAGATAGATAGATAGATAGATATTGACCCTCAAATAGATAGATAGATAGATATTGACCCTCAGATAGATAGATAGATAGATAGATAGACAGACAGATAGATGCTAGCACGTTTTTAGCATTTTTTAGTACTTCGCTAGGTGATGCTAGCATGTGTTAGCATGATGTTAGCACGTTTTTAGCATGTTTTAACACTTCGCTAGGCGATGCTAACATGTGTTAGCATGATGCTACGTTGTTTTTAGCATGTTTTGGCACTCCGCTAGGCGATGCTAGCATGTGTTAGCATGATGCTAGCACGTTTTTAGCATTTTTTAGCACTTCGCTAGGCGATGCTAACATGATGCTAACACGTTTTTAGCATGTTTTAAGCACTTCGGCTAGGCGATGCTAGCATGTGTAGCATGATGCTAACGACGTTTTTAGCATTTTTTAGCACTCGCTAGGCGATGCTAGCATGTGTTAGCATGATGCTTAGCACGTTTTAGCATGTTTTAGCGCTCGCTAGGCGATGCTAGCATGTGTTAGCATGATGCTAGCACGTTTTTAGCATGTTTTAGCGACTTCGCTAGGCGATGATAGCATGTGTTAAGCATGATGTTAAGCACGCTTTTAGCATGTTTTAAGACTTCGCTAGGCGATGCTAGCATGTGTTAACATGATGCTAACACGCTTTTAGCATTTTTTAGCACTTCGCTAGGCGATGCTAGCATGTGTTAGCATGATGCTAGCACGCTTTTAGCATGTTTTAACACTTCGCTAGGCGATGCTAGCATGTGTTAGCATGATGCTAACGACGCTTTTAGCATTTTTAGCACTCGCTAGGCGATGCTAGCGACGTTTTAGCATGTTTTAACACTTCGCTAGGCGATGCTAGCATGTGTTAGCATGATGCTAGCACGTTTTTAGCATGTTTTAGCACTTCACTAGGCGATGCTAGCATGTGTTAACATGATGCTAGCATGTTTTTAGCATTTTTTAGCACTTCGCTAGGCGATGCTAGCACGTTTTTAGCATGTTTTAGCCCTTCGCTAGGCGATGCTAGCTTGTGTTAGCATGATGCTAGCACGTTTTTAGCATGTTTTAGCACTTCGCTAGGCGATTTTAGCATGATGCTAGCACGTTTTTAGCATGTTTTAGCGTGTGGCTAGGAAGATTTTAGGTCATTACTTTTTGGCTGCTTGATAAAAGAAATCCTCTGAGGGAGAGAGAGAGGGAGAGATGCAGGGCTGACAGGCCCTTTTTGTCTGTGTGTGTGAAAATGTCAGTTTGGATTAAAATTTCTGAACATTCCGCAATGTTAAGTCAATGGGATTTTTCCAGTTTTTGATCATCCGCTGTGGGAAAACTGTAAGTCCGATCAGTTAGAAAAGATATAGCACACTATTCGGGATTAGTCTGAAGGTCTGTGCCGAGTTTGGTGCATGTAGCTTAAAAGCTCTAGGAGGAGTTAGTCTTGGTAATTTTAGTCTCAGAAGAATAATAATAACTAGAAAAAGTTCGTCGAGACAAACTTTAAGTTGGCTTGTGAAAGTTTGGACCAGAAAGTTTGAAGTTTAAAGTAGTTTGAAGTTTAAATTAGTTTATAGTTTAAATTAGTTTAAAGTTTAAATTAGTCTAAAGTTTAAATTCGTTTGAATTTTAAAGTAGTGTGAAGTTTAAATTAGTTTATAGTTTAAATTAAAGTTTAAATTAGTTTGAATTT
>NW_026266274.1:0-2500 GCF_025860055.1 Xyrauchen texanus
TTTTTCCAAAACATTTTAGTATAAATACATTCATAAAACAAATGACATAGTTTCTTCTGACATTTTACAGAACACACACTTTCCATCGATATCAACCTTACATTTTAGTAGCGCTGTCGTGGAATATCGCAATGAATCTCTCTAAGTTGTAAGAAAACTCTCGGAGTCTTGAGTTCCAGATGCCAAAGTTGAAGTTTATTGAACACCAACAAACATGAGACCGGCCAGCTGTCCGTTCTGACTGTCTTAGTCCAAAACCTCCTCTTCTATACAGTTTGTTATCTGGCATTACCTCATTTCTGTGCCCCTTTGTTATTTTTGTAACCAATGGATACTATTTGCCACCATTATCTCACAGAGCCTTTTGATATATTTTTACTGGTAGAAACTTGGCTTTAGTCTATCTTTTTAATTAATTTGACCACTAGTTGTTTTTACTCCTTATCTTCAACTGTGTTTCAAAGTCCTTAACCTCATTATTTTGTTACAGCTGGGTGCTCTTTGTGGCCTCTGCAGCATCAACACTTTTAGTAACCTCATATGCTCTCTCCTGGGTCACACAAAGGCCAGGAAACTCATATAAGTATTTTGATATATAAGAAACATACTAGAATATTGAAAAATATACTATAGCGCCTGCCTTGATATATATACAATTCATTATTTTAAAAGAAACTTCCCTTATTTTATTGGTAATAGAATATTTTTTGGGTGAGAATCCATTCCACTTTCCAAACAATATTGTCCTATCTTGCACAACATTTTAGTAGCAGGGATTGAAATTTCTGTGCACAAACTCCTTGTGTAACGTTATTACAATGTTTGTCTTTAGTGCTATAACCACGTAATTTAGTTTCAAACTCAAACCTCTCTTTTATACCATAGATACCATTTACTTGTATTAATCTGCATAGACCGCATTGAATTGCATCAAAATATATTGCATGGTCTTTAACCGTCACTGGAATGCTGTCATATGCTTGAAGGAACTCTGGAGTACAAATCTCCATCATCCTTTAATAGTTGTATTACCAGGATTAAAATATTTTCAAACCACTTTTTAATAAACAAAGATTTTTTTCTTGTATTTTATATTTTTATTGTTCCAAATTAGTCATAGATGGGGAGAAAATTATGCTTATATACATAATAGTAAGTATAGATAATAGTACATTTCTATAAAAAGGGGGTAATTTAACTGGGATGTGTTCAACACCAAAATTGCATTTTAGTAGAAAATCAATACCACCAACCATGAAATTCAACAAAATAAACCATATTTTATTCCTAGTGTGCAGTGTTGGGTGTCATGCATTACTAATTAATTAATTATTGTAATTAAATTTTTCATTTAAAAAAAATTATTAAGTTATTTTTTTTTATTTTTCAGTCATTTAATTCTGTTGTACTTGTGTCAAATACTGTACAGACCATAGAACAATTCTATATAAAACAACAGTACATTTAAAATAGAACGTTTTTTAGTTTAATGCAGCACCCTTAAATGATTTGGCCAATTCATGAATAATTTATTTGACTATGTGATTTAATTGAAAGAATTAAAAGAACAGTTTCATGTGTATCTTTGTATTTTTTATCTGGTCGAGGTTGATAAGGGTTTTAGAAAGTAATTAGTAATAAGAAATACAATTACTTTCACAGCGTAATTAGTACAGAAATCTAATTACACTGTTGATGTAATTAATAGTTAGTAATTAATTACTATTTTAGAGTAACTTATCCAACACTGCTAATGTGTGGCTTGAGACTTTCCTGCCAGGTTTCGATTCACAATTTTTTTGAGGAAGTCTTCTTTAGCCAATCATATTGAGTTTTTAATTCACCAATCAAAACATGCCTTGCTGAACTCTGGTGGATTTTGCATGGGGTGCATTCGGGTTCTGTCTGGGTAATCGATTCCCCGTTAACATAGGTACACATTCACTCCTATGAGGAAAAAAAAGCGATAAAATATCCAATATATTTGTCTAATTTAACAATGAAAACATAAGGAAAAGTAGTTTTGTGTAGTTTTTTGCACTTCAGACAAAGCCAAAAACCCTGAACTATTTTTTATTATTGCCTTACAATCATCAAATCTAGAAGCCTATAAGAGCACTGTGAATCGAAAACTGGAAGGAAAGTCTCAAAATAGCCACACACAAAATCAAAGTGATCCACACACATGCTGCGATTTGCAAATACGATCCAACAATCAATCAATAAATGTAACAACATTCACAAATGTTTTTATGCTAATTAATTCAAGAACTTAGATATAGATATGTGCGGAGGTGATGGCAAGGTTGAGCACCTGTCTGGGGAGAGAGAAAGCAGTAAGGACATCCACCTGAGATGAATTGTTTTCTATGTGCACAATGAGAGTCAGGGGAGATAAAAGATGGCCCAGTCCACAGAAAGAGGGAGAGGGAACCGACACAAGGGCGGGAAAAGATGGAGGTCGGGAGAATGGCGTGTAAGGCTAGTAATAAGGTTGAAT
>NW_026266274.1:12500-27500 GCF_025860055.1 Xyrauchen texanus
ATCATGTTGTGTATATCAGTGTTGACACGCACACACAAACACACACACACTATCACTGACATCATGTTGTGTATATCAGTGTTGACACGCACACACAAACACACACACACTATCACTGACATCATGTTGTGTATATCAGTGTTGACACGCACACACAAACACACACACACTATCACTGACATCATGTTGTGTATATCAGTGTTGACACGCACACACAAACACACACACACTATCACTGACATCATGTTGTGTATATCAGTGTTGACACGCACACACAAACACACACACTATCACTGACATCATGTTGTGTATATCAGTGTTGACACGCACACACAAACACACACACACTATCACTGACATCATGTTGTGTATATCAGTGTTGACACGCACACACAAACACACACACACTATCACTGACATCATGTTGTGTATATCAGTGTTGACACGCACACACAAACACACACACACTATCACTAACATCATGTTGTGTATATCAGTGTTGACACGCACACACAAACACACACACACTATCACTGACATCATGTTGTGTATATCAGTGTTGACACGCACACACAAACACACACACACTATCACTGACATCATGTTGTGTATATCAGTGTTGACACGCACACACAAACACAAACACACTATCACTAACATCATGTTGTGTATATCAGTGTTGACACGCACACACAAACACACACACACTATCACTAACATCATGTTGTGTATATCAGTGTTGACACGCACACACAAACACACACACACTATCACTGACATCATGTTGTGTATATCAGTGTTGACACGCATCACACAAACACACACACACTATCACTAACATCATGTTGTGTATATCAGTGTTGACACGCACACACAACACACACACACTATCACTGACATCATGTTGTGTATATCAGTGTTGACACGCACACACAAACACAAACACACTATCACTAACATCATGTTGTGTATATCAGTGTTGACACGCACACACAAACACACACACACTATCACTAACATCATGTTGTGTATATCAGTGTTGACACGCACACACAAACACACACACACTATCACTAACATCATGTTGTGTATATCAGTGTTGACACGCACACACAAACACACACACACTATCACTGACATCATGTTGTGTATATCAGTGTTGACACGCACACACAAACACACACACACTATCACTGACATCATGTTGTGTATATCAGTGTTGACACGCACACACAAACACACACACACTATCACTGACATCATGTTGTGTATATCAGTGTTGACACGCACACACAAACACACACACACTATCACTGACATCATGTTGTGTATATCAGTGTTGACACGCACACACAAACACACACACACTATCACTGACATCATGTTGTGTATATCAGTGTTGACACGCACACACAACACACACACACTATCACTAACATCATGTTGTGTATATCAGTGTTGACACGCACACACAAACACACACACACTATCACTAACATCATGTTGTGTATATCAGTGTTGACACGCCACACACAAACACAAACACACTATCACTAACATCATGTTGTGTATATCAGTGTTGACACAGCACACACACAAACACACACACACTATCACTAACATCATGTTGTGTATATCAGTGTTGACACGCACACACACACACACACACACACTATCACTAACATCATGTTGTGTATATCAGTGTTGACGCACACACAAACACACACACACTATCACTAACATCATGTTGTGTATATCAGTGTTGACGCACACACAAACACACACACACTATCACTAACATCATGTTGTGTATATCAGTGTTGACAGCATACACAAACACACACACACTATCACTAACATCATGTTGTGTATATCAGTGTTGACAGCACACACAAACACACACACACTATCACTAACATCATGTTGTGTATATCAGTGTTGACACGCACACACAAACACACACACACTATCACTAACATCATGTTGTGTATATCAGTGTTGACACGCACACACAAACACACACACACTATCACTAACATCATGTTGTGTATATCAGTGTTGACACGCACACTAAACACACACACACTATCACTAACATCATGTTGTGTATATCAGTGTTGACACGCACACACAAACACACACACTATCACTGACATCATGTTGTGTATATCAGTGTTGACGCACACACAAACACAAACACACTATCACTAACATCATGTTGTGTATATCAGTGTTGACACGCACACACAAACACACACACTATCACTAACATCATGTTGTGTATATCAGTGTTGACACGCACACACAAACACACACACACTATCACTAACATCATGTTGTGTATATCAGTGTTGACACGCACACACAAACACACACACACTATCACTAACATCATGTTGTGTATATCAGTGTTGACACGCACACACAAACACAAACACACTATCACTAACATCATGTTGTGTATATCAGTGTTGACACGCACACACAAACACACACACACTATCACTAACATCATGTTGTGTATATCAGTGTTGACACGCTACACACAAACACACACACACTATCACTGACATCATGTTGTGTATATCAGTGTTGACACGCACACACAACACACACACACTATCACTGACATCATGTTGTGTATATCAGTGTTGACACGCACACACAACACACACACACTATCACTGACATCATGTTGTGTATATCAGTGTTGACACGCACACACAAACACACACACACTATCACTAACATCATGTTGTGTATATCAGTGTTGACACGCACACACAAACACACACACACTATCACTAACATCATGTTGTGTATATCAGTGTTGACACGCACACACACAAACACACACACACTATCACTAACATCATGTTGTGTATATCAGTGTTGACACGCACACACAAACACACACACACTATCACTAACATCATGTTGTGTATATCAGTGTTGACACGCACACACAAACACACACACACTATCACTAACATCATGTTGTGTATATCAGTGTTGACACGCACACACAACACACACACACTATCACTAACATCATGTTGTGTATATCAGTGTTGACACGCACACACAAACACAAACACACTATCACTAACATCATGTTGTGTATATCAGTGTTGACACGCACACACAAACACACACACACTATCACTAACATCATGTTGTGTATATCAGTGTTGACACGCACACACAAACACACACACTATCACTAACATCATGTTGTGTATATCAGTGTTGACACGCTACACAAACACACACACACTATCACTGACATCATGTTGTGTATAGCAGTGTTGACACGCACACACAAACACACACACACTATCACTGACATCATGTTGTGTATATCAGTGTTGACACGCATACACAAACACACACACACTATCACTGACATCATGTTGTGTATATCAGTGTTGACACGCACACAAACACACACACACTATCACTGACATCATGTTGTGTATATCAGTGTTGACACGCACACACAAACACACACACACTATCACTGACATCATGTTGTGTATATCAGTGTTGACACGCACACACAAACACACACACACTATCACTGACATCATGTTGTGTATATCAGTGTTGACACGCACACATCAAACACACACACACTATCACTGACATCATGTTGTGTATATCAGTGTTGACACGCACACACAACACACACACACTATCACTGACATCATGTTGTGTATATCAGTGTTGACACGCACCGACACACACACACACACACACACACTATCACTAACATCATGTTGTGTATATCAGTGTTGACACACACAAACACACACACTATCACTAACATCATGTTGTGTATATCAGTGTTGACACGCACACACAAACACAAACACACTATCACTAACATCATGTTGTGTATATCAGTGTTGACGCACACACAAACACACACACACAAACACAAACACACTATCACTAACATCATGTTGTGTAAATCAGTGTTGACACGCACAGACAAACACACACACACACACACACACTATCACTAACATCATGTTGTGTATATCAGTGTTGACACACACAAACACACACACTATCACTAACATCATGTTGTGTATATCAGTGTTGACACGCACACACAAACACAAACACACTATCACTAACATCATGTTGTGTATATCAGTGTTGACGCACACACAAACACACACACTATCACTGACATCATGTTGTGTATATCAGTGTTGACGCATACACAAACACAAACACACTATCACTAACATCATGTTGTGTATATCAGTGTTGACACGCACACACAAACACACACACTATCACTAACATCATGTTGTGTATATCAGTGTTGACACGCACACACAAACACACACACACTATCACTAACATCACGTTGTGTATATCAGTGTTGACACGCAGCACACACAACACACACACTATCACTGACATCATGTTGTGTATATCAGTGTTGACACGCATCACACAAACACAAACACACTATCACTAACATCATGTTGTGTATATCAGTGTTGACACGCACACACAAACACAAACACACTATCACTAACATCATGTTGTGTATATCAGTGTTGACACGCACACACAAACACACACACACTATCACTAACATCATGTTGTGTATATCAGTGTTGACAACGCACAAACACACACACACTATCACTAACATCATGTTGTGTATATCAGTGTTGACACGCACACACAAGCACACACACACTATCACTGACATCATGTTGTGTATATCAGTGTTGACACGCACACACAAACACACACACACTATCACTAACATCATGTTGTGTATATCAGTGTTGACACGCACACACAACACACACACACTATCACTAACATCATGTTGTGTATATCAGTGTTGACACGCATACACAAACACAAACACACTATCACTAACATCATGTTGTGTATATCAGTGTTGACACGCACACACAAACACACACACACTATCACTAACATCATGTTGTGTATATCAGTGTTGACACGCGACACACAAACACACACACACTATCACTAACATCATGTTGTGTATATCAGTGTTGACATGCACACACAAACACACACACACTATCACTAACATCATGTTGTGTATATCAGTGTTGACAGCGCACACACAAACACACACACACTATCACTAACATCATGTTGTGTATATCGGTGTTGACACGCAGCACACAAACACAAACACACTATCACTCAACATCATGTTGTGTATATCAGTGTTGACACACACACAAACACACACACACTATCACTAACATCATGTTGTGTATATCAGTGTTGACACGCACACACAAACACACACACACTATCACTAACATCATGTTGTGTATATCAGTGTTGACACGCACACACAAACACACACACACTATCACTAACATCATGTTGTGTATATCAGTGTTGACACGCACACACAAACACACACACACTATCACTGACATCATGTTGTGTTTATCAGTGTTGACACGCACACACAAACACACACACACTATCACTGACATCATGTTGTGTATATCAGTGTTGACACGCACACACACACACACACACACTATCACTGACATCACGTTGTGTTTATCAGTGTTGACACGCACACACAAACACACACACACTATCACTAACATCACGTTGTGTATATCAGTGTTGACACTCACACACAAACACACACACACTATCAGTAACATCATGTTGTGTATATCAGTGTTGACGCACACACAAACACACACACTATCACTGACATCATGTTGTGTATATCAGTGTTGACACGCACACACAAACACACACACTATCACTAACATCATGTTGTGTATATCAGTGTTGACACGCACACACAAACACACACACTATCACTAACATCATGTTGTGTATATCAGTGTTGACACGCACACACAAGCACACACACTATCACTGACATCATGTTGTGTATATCAGTGTTGACGCACACACAAACACAAACACACTATCACTAACATCATGTTGTGTATATCAGTGTTGACACGCACACACAAACACACACACACTATCACTAACATCATGTTGTGTATATCAGTGTTGACACGCACACACACAAACACACACACACACTATCACTGACATCATGTTGTGTATATCAGTGTTGACACGCACACACAAACACAAACACACTATCACTTACATCATGTTGTGTATATCAGTGTTGAAACTCACACACAAGCACACACACTATCACTTACAATATGCTGTGTATATCAGTGTTGACACGCACACACAAACACACACACTATCACTAACATCATGTTGTGTATATCAGTGTTGACACGCACACACAAGCACACACACTATCACTAACATCATGTTGTGTATATCAGTGTTGACACGCACACACAAGCCACACACACTATCACTAACATCATGTTGTGTATATCAGTGTTGAAACTCACACACAAGCACACACACTATCACTAACATCATGTTGTGTATATCAGTGTTGACACGCACACACAAGCACACACACTATCACTTACATCATGTTGTGTATATCAGTGTTGAAACTCACACACAAGCACACACACTATCATCACTAACATCATGTTGTGTATATCAGTGTTGACACGCACACAAGCACACACACTATCACTAACATCATGTTGTGTATATCAGTGTTGACACGCACACACAAGCACACACACTATCACTAACATCATGTTGTGTATATCAGTGTTGACACGCACACACAAGCACACACACTATCACTTACATCATGTTGTGTATATCAGTGTTGAAACTCACACACAAGCACACACACTATCACTAACATCATGTTGTGTATATCAGTGTTGACACGCACACACAAGCACACACACTATCACTAACATCATGTTGTGTATATCAGTGTTGACACGCACACACAAGCACACACACTATCACTAACATCATGTTGTGTATATCAGTGTTGACACTCACACAAGCTTACACTATCACTTAATATGCTGTGATATCAGTTGACACGCACACACAAACACACTATCACTAACATCATGTTGTGTATATCAGTGTTGACACGCACACATACGCACACACACTATCACTGACATCATGTTGTGTATATCAGTGTTGACGCACACACAAACACACAACACACTATCACTAACATCATGTTGTGTATATCAGTGTTGACACGCGCACCCAAACACACACACACACACTATCACTAACATCATGTTGTGTATATCAGTGTTGACACTTGCTACACACAAACGCACACACACTATCACTTGACATCATGTTGTGTTATATCAGTGTTGACACGCACACACAACACACACACACTATCACTGACATCATGTTGTGTATATCAGTGTTGACACGCATCACACAAACACACACACACTATCACTGACATCACGTTGTGTTTATCAGTGTTGACACGCACACACAAACACACACACACTATCACTAACATCACGTTGTGTATATCAGTGTTGACACTCACACTACGGAACACACACACACTATCAGTAACATCATGTTGTGTATATCAGTCGTTGACCGCACCACACAAACACACACACTATCACTGACATCATGTTGTGTATATCAGTGTTGACACGCACACAACAAACACACACACTATCACTAACATCATGTTGTGTATATCAGTGTTGACACGCACACACAAACACACACACACTATCACTAACATCATGTTGTGTATATCAGTGTTGACACGCACACACAAGCACACACACTATCACTGACATCATGTTGTGTATATCAGTGTTGACGCACACACAAACACAAACACACTATCACTAACATCATGTTGTGTATATCAGTGTTGACACGCACACACAAACACACACACTATCACTAACATCATGTTGTGTATATCAGTGTTGACACGCACACACAAGCACACACACTATCACTAACATCATGTTGTGTATATCAGTGTTGAAACTCACACACAAGCACACACACTATCACTTACAATATGCTGTGTATATCAGTGTTGACACGCACACACAAACACACACACTATCACTAACATCATGTTGTGTATATCAGTGTTGACACGCACACACAAGCACACACACTATCACTGACATCATGTTGTGTATATCAGTGTTGACGCACACACAAACACAAACACACTATCACTAACATCATGTTGTGTATATCAGTGTTGACACGCACACACAAGCACACACACACACTATCACTAACATCATGTTGTGTATATCAGTGTTGACACGCACACACAAGCACACACACTATCACTAACATCATGTTGTGTATATCAGTGTTGAAACTCACACACAAGCACACACACTATCACTTACAATATGCTGTGTATATCAGTGTTGACACGCACACACAAACACACACACACTATCACTAACATAATGTTGTGTATATCAGTGTTGAAACTCACACACAAACACACACACCATCACTTACAATATGTTGTGTATATCAGTGTTGACACGCACACACAAACACTGACATCATGTTGTGTATATCAGTGTTGACGCACACACAAACACAAACACACTATCACTAACATCATGTTGTGTATATCAGTGTTGACACGCACACACAAACACACACACTATCACTAACATCATGTTGTGTATATCAGTGTTGACACGCACACACAAACACACACACTATCACTAACATCATGTTGTGTATATCAGTGTTGACACGCACACACAAGCACACACACTATCACTGACATCATGTTGTGTATATCAGTGTTGACGCACACACAAACACAAACACACTATCACTAACATCATGTTGTGTATATCAGTGTTGACACGCACACACAAACACACACACTATCACTAACATCATGTTGTGTATATCAGTGTTGACACGCACACACAAACACACACACTCTATCACTGACATCATGTTGTGTATATCAGTGTTGACACGCTACACACAAAACACACACACACTATCACTGACATCATGTTGTGTATATCAGTGTTGACACGCCACACACAAAACACACACACACTATCACTAACATCATGTTGTGTATATCAGTGTTGACACGCTACACACAAGCACACACACTATCACTGACATCATGTTGTGTATATCGGTGTTGACACGCCACACACAAACACACACACTATCACTGACATCATGTTGTGTATATCAGTGTTGACACGCACACACACAAACACACACACTATCACTGACATCATGTTGTGTTTATCAGTGTTGACACGCACACACAAACACACACACTATCACTAACATCATGTTGTGTATATCAGTGTTGATCACGCACACAAACACACACACACTATCACTGACATAATGTTGTGTTTATCAGTGTTGACACGCACACACAAACACACACACACTATCACTGACATAATGTTGTGTATATCAGTGTTGACACGCACACACAAACACACACACACTATCACTAACATAATGTTGTGTATATCAGTGTTGACACGCACACACAAACACACACACTATCACTGACATCATGTTGTGTATATCAGTGTTGACACGCACACACAAACACACACACACTATCACTGACATCATGTTGTGTATATCAGTGTTGACACGCACACACAAACACACACACTATCACTGACATAATGTTGTGTATATCAGTGTTGACACGCACACACAAACACACACACACTATCACTAACATAATGTTGTGTATATCAGTGTTGACACGCACACACAAACACACACACTATCACTGACATCATGTTGTGTATATCAGTGTTGACACGCACACACAAACACACACACACTATCACTGACATCATGTTGTGTTTATCAGTGTTGACAACGCACATCATCAGACACACACACACACACTATCACTAACATCATGTTGTGTATATCAGTGTTGACACGCACACACAAACACACACACACTATCACTAACATAATGTTGTGTTTATCAGTGTTGACACGCACACACAAACACACACACACTATCACTAACATCATGTTGTGTTTATCAGTGTTGACACGCACACACAAACACACACACACTATCACTGACATCATGTTGTGTATATCAGTGTTGACACGCACACACAAACACACACACACTATCACTGACATCACGTTGTGTTTATCAGTGTTGACACGCACACACAAACACACACACACTATCACTAACATCACGTTGTGTATATCAGTGTTGACACTCACACACAAACACACACACTATCACTAACATCACGTTGTGTATATCAGTGTTGACACGCACACACAAACACACACACACTATCACTGACATCACGTTGTGTTTATCAGTGTTGACACGCACACACAAACACACACACACACTATCAGTAACATCATGTTGTGTATATCAGTGTTGACGCACACACAAACACACACACTATCACTGACATCATGTTGTGTATATCAGTGTTGGCCTATCACACAAACACAAACACACTATCACTAACATCATGTTTGTGTATATCAGTGTTGACACGCACACACAAACACACACACACTATCACTAACATCATGTTGTGTATATCAGTGTTGACACGCACACACAAACACACACACTATCACTAACATCATGTTGTGTATATCAGTGTTGACACGCGCACACAAACACACACACTATCACTAACATCATGTTGTGTATATCGAGTGTTGACACGCACACACACAAACACACACACTATCACTGACATCATGTTGTGTATATCAGTGTTGACGCACATCACAAACACAAACACACTATCACTAACATCATGTTTGTGTATATCAGTGTTGACACGCACACACAAACACACACACTATCACTAACATCATGTTGTGTATATCAGTGTTGAAACGCACACACAAACCACACACACTATCACTAACATCATGTTGTGTATATCAGTGTTGGACACGCACACACAACACACACACACTATCACTAACATCATGTTGTGTATATCAGTGTTGACACACACACACAAACACACACACACACACACTATCACTAACATCATGTTGTGTATATCAGTGTTGACACGCACACACAAACACACACACACACACACTATCACTAACATCATGTTGTGTATATCAGTGTTGACACACACACACAAACACACACACACACACACTATCACTAACATCATGTTGTGTATATCAGTGTTGACACGCACACACAAACACACACACTATCACTAACATCATGTTGTGTATATCAGTGTTGACACACACACACAAACACACACACACACACACTATCACTAACATCATGTTGTGTATATCAGTGTTGACACACACAAACACAAACACACTATCACTAACATCATGTTGTGTATATCAGTGTTGACACGCACACACAAACACACACACTATCACTAACATCATGTTGTGTATATCAGTGTTGAAACGCACACACAAGCACACACACTATCACTGACATCATGTTGTGTTTATCAGTGTTGACACGCACACACAAACACACACACTCTATCACTGACATCATGTTGTGTATATCAGTGTTGACACACACACACAAACACACACACACACACACTATCACTGACATCATGTTGTGTATATCAGTGTTGACGCACACACAAACACAAACACACTATCACTAACATCATGTTGTGTATATCAGTGTTGAAACGCACACACAAACACACACACTCTATCACTGACATCATGTTGTGTATATCAGTGTTGACACACACACACAAACACACACACACACACACTATCACTGACATCATGTTGTGTATATCAGTGTTGACCACACACAAACACAAACACACTATCACTAACATCATGTTGTGTATATCAGTGTTGACCACGCACACACAAACACACACACTCTATCACTGACATCATGTTGTGTATATCGGTGTTGACACGCACACACAAACACACACACACTATCACTGACATCATGTTGTGTATATCAGTGTTGACCGCACTACACAAACACACACACACTATCACTAACATCATGTTGTGTTTATCAGTGTTGACACGCACATGACAAACACACACACACTATCACTAACATCATGTTGTGTATATCAGTGTTGACACACACACACGAACACACACACACACTATCACTAACATCATGTTGTGTATATCAGTGTTGACACTTCACACTGAAACACACACACACTATCACTGACATCATGTTGTGTATATCAGTGTTGACACGCTTACACGCAAACACACACACACTATCACTGACATCATGTTGTGTATATCAGTGTTGCACGCACTACAAACACACACACTATCACTGACATAATGTTGTGTATATCGGTGTTGACAACGCACACACAAACACACACACACTATCGCTAACATAATGTTGTGTATATCAGTGTTGACACGCTATCACACAAACACACACACTATCACTGACATCATGTTGTGTATATCAGTGTTGACACGCACACACAAACACGCACACACTATCACTCGACATCATGTTGTGTTTATCAGTGTTGACACGCTACACACAAACACACACACACACACTATCACTAACATCATGTTGTGTATATCAGTGTTGATACGCAAACACACCACACACACTATCACTAACATAATGTTGTGTTTATCAGTGTTGACACGCACACACAAACACACACACACACTATCACTAACATCATGTTGTGTTTATCAGTGTTGACGCGCACACACACAACACACACACACTATCACTCGACATCATGTTGTGTATATCAGTGTTGACAGCACACACAAACACACACACACTATCGCTGACATCACGTTGTGTTTATCAGTGTTGACACGCCACACAAACACACACACACTATCACTAACATCACGTTGTGTATATCAGTGTTGACACTCACACACAACACACACACACTATCACTAACATCACGTTGTGTATATCAGTGTTGACACGCACACACAACACACACACACTATCACTGACATCACGTTGTGTTTATCAGGTTGACAGCGCACACAAACACACACACACACTATCAGTAACATCATGTTGTGTATATCAGTGTTGACCGTCACACACAAACACACACACTATCATGACATCATGTTGTGTATATCAGTGTTGACCTATCACACAAACACAAACACTATCACTAACATCATGTTGTGTATATCAGATGTTGACACGCACACACAAACACACACACATATCACTGACATCATGTTGTGTATATCAGTGTTGACGCACACACAAACACAAACACACTATCACTAACATCATGTTGTGTATATCAGTGTTGACACGCACACACAAACACACACACTATCACTAACATCATGTTGTGTATATCAGTGTTGAAACGCACACACAAACACACACACTATCACTAACATCATGTTGTGTATATCAGTGTTGAAACGCACACACAAACACACACACTATCACTAACATCATGTTGTGTATATCAGTGTTGACACACACACACAACACACACACACACACACTATCACTAACATCATGTTGTGTATATCAGTGTTGACACGCACACACAAACACACACACACACACACTATCACTAACATCATGTTGTGTATATCAGTGTTGACACACACACACAAACACACACACACACACACTATCACTAACATCATGTTGTGTATATCAGTGTTGACCGCACACACAAACACACACACTATCACTAACATCATGTTGTATATCAGTGTTGACACACACACACAAAACACACACACACACACACTATCACTAACATCATGTTGTGTATATCAGTGTTGACACACACAAACACAAACACACTATCACTAACATCATGTTGTGTATATCAGTGTTGACACTACGCACAAACACACACACTATCACTAACATCATGTTGTGTATATCAGTGTTGAACGCACACACAAGACACACACTATCACCGACATCATGTTGTGTTTATCAGTGTTGACACGCACACACAAACACACACACTCTATCACTGACATCATGTTGTGTATATCAGTGTTGACACACACACACCGAAACACACACACACACACTATCACTGACATCATGTTGTGTATATCAGTGTTGACGCACACACAAACACAAACACACTATCACTAACATCATGTTGTGTATATCAGTGTTGAAACGCACACACAAACACACACACTCTATCACTGACATCATGTTGTGTATATCAGTGTTGACACACACACACAAACACACACACACACACACTATCACTGACATCATGTTGTGTATATCAGTGTTGACCGTCTACACACAAACACAAACACACTATCGACTAACATCATGTTGTGTATATCAGTGTTGACACGCACGCACAAACACACACACTATCACTGACATCATGTTGTGTATATCAGTGTTGACACGCACACACAAACACACACACACTATCACTGACATCATGTTGTGTATATCAGTGTTGACACGCACCATCAAACACACACACACTATCACTAACATCATGTTGTGTTTATCAGTGTTGACACGCACACACAAACACACACACACTATCACTAACATCATGTTGTGTATATCAGTGTTGACACACACACACAAACACACACACACTATCACTAACATCATGTTGTGTATATCAGTGCTGACACTCACACACAAACACACACACACTATCACTGACATCATGTTGTGTATATCAGTGTTGACACGCACACACAAACACAAACACACTATCACTAACATCATGTTGTGTATATCAGTGTTGACACGCACACACAAACACACACACACTATCACTGACATCATGTTGTGTATATCAGTGTTGACACGCACACACAAACACACACACACTATCACTGACATCATGTTGTGTATATCAGTGTTGACACGCACACACAAACACACACACACTATCACTGACATCATGTTGTGTATATCAGTGTTGACACGCACACACAAACACACACACACTATCACTAACATCATGTTGTGTTTATCAGTGTTGACACGCCACACACAAACACAAACACACTATCACTGACATCATGTTGTGT
>NW_026266274.1:35000-40197 GCF_025860055.1 Xyrauchen texanus
ATCACTAACATCATGTTGTGTATATCGGTGTTGACACGCACATCACAAACACACACACACTATCACTAACATCCGTTGTGTATATCAGTGTTGACACGCACACACAAGCACACACACTATCGCACTAACATCACGTTGGTATATATCAGTGTTGACACGCACACACACTATCACTGACATCATGTTGTGTATATCAGTGTTGACACGCACACACAAACACACACACACTATCACTAACATCACGTTGTGTATATCAGTGTTGACACGCACACACAAGCACACACACTATCACTAACATCACGTTGTGTATATCAGTGTTGACACGCACACACAAACACACACACACTATCACTGACATCATGTTGTGTATATCAGTGTTGACACGCACACACAAACACACACACACTATCACTAACATCACGTTGTGTATATCAGTGTTGACACGCATACACAAACACACACACACACTATCACTGACATCACGTTGTGTATATCAGTGTTGACACGCACACACAAACACACACACTATCACTGACATCATGTTGTGTTTATCAGTGTTGACACGCACACACAAACACACACACACTATCACTGACATCATGTTGTGTATATCAGTGTTGACACGCACACACAAGCACACACACTATCACTGACATCATGTTGTGTATATCAGTGTTGACACGCACACACAAACACACACACTATCACTGACATCATGTTGTGTTTATCAGTGTTGACACGCACACACAAACACACACACACACTATCACTAACATCATGTTGTGTATATCAGTGTTGACACGCACACACAAACACACACACACTATCACTAACATAATGTTGTGTTTATCAGTGTTGACACGCACACACAAACACACACACACTATCACTGACATAATGTTGTGTATATCAGTGTTGACACGCACACACAAACACACACACACTATCACTAACATAATGTTGTGTATATCAGTGTTGACACGCGCACACAAACACACACACTATCACTGGCATCATGTTGTGTATATCGGTGTTGACACGCACACACAAAACACACACTATCACTGACATCATGTTGTGTTTATCAGTGTTGATCGCGCACACAAACACACACACACACTATCACTAACATCATGTTGTGTATAATCAGTGTTGATACGCACACATCAAACAACACACACACTATCACTAACATAATGTTGTGTTTAACAGTGTTGACACGCACACACAAACACACACACACTATCACTGACATCATGTTGTGTATATCAGTGTTGACACGCACACACAAACACACACACACTATCACTGACATCACGTTGTGTTTATCAGTGTTGACACGCACACACAAACACACACACACTATCACTAACATCACGTTGTGTATATCAGTGTTGACACTCACACACAAACACACACACACTATCACTAACATCACGTTGTGTATATCAGTGTTGACACGCACACACAAACACACACACACTATCACTGACATCACGTTGTGTTTATCAGTGTTGACACGCACACACAAACACACACACACTATCAGTAACATCATGTTGTGTATATCAGTGTTGACGCACACACAAACACACACACTATCACTGACATCATGTTGTGTATATCAGTGTTGACGCACACACAAACACAAACACACTATCACTAACATCATGTTGTGTATATCAGTGTTGACACGCACACACAAACACACACACTATCACTAACATCATGTTGTGTATATCAGTGTTGACACACACACACAAACACACACACACACACACTATCACTGACATCATGTTGTGTATATCAGTGTTGACGCACACACAAACACAAACACACTATCACTAACATCATGTTGTGTATATCAGTGTTGACAACGCACACACAAACACACACACTATCACTAACATCATGTTGTGTATATCAGTGTTGAAACGCACACAACACACACACACACTATCACTGACATCATGTTGTGTTTATCCAGTGTTGACACGCACACACAAGCACACACACTCTATCACTGACATCATGTTGTGTATATCAGTGTTGACATACACACACAAACACACACACACACACACTATCACTGACATCATGTTGTGTATATCAGTGTTGACCTCATCACAAACACAAACACACCATCACTAACATCATGTTGTGTATATCAGTGTTGACACGCACACACAAACACACACACTATCACTAACATCATGTTGTGTGCATATCAGTGTTGAAAGCGCACACACAAGACACACACTATCACTGACATCATGTTGTGTTTATCAGTGTTGACCACGCACACACAAACACACACATCTATCACTGACATCATGTTGTGTATATCAGTGTTGACACGCCACACACAGACACACACACACTATCACTGACATCATGTTGTGTATATCAGTGTTGACACGCACACACAAACACAACACACACTATCACTAACATCATGTTGTGTTATATCAGTGTTGACACGCACACACAAACACAAACACACTATCACTAACATCATGTTGTGTATATCAGTGTTGACCGCACGCACAAACACAAACACCACTATCACTAACATCATGTTGTGTATATCAGTGTTGACATCGCACACACAAACACACACACACTATCACTGACATCATGTTGTGTATATCAGTGTTGACGCGCACACACAAACACAAACACACTATCACTGACATCATGTTGTGTATATCAGTGTTGACACGCACACACAAACACACACGCACTATCACTGACATCATGTTGTGTATATCAGTGTTGACCACGCACACACAAACACACACACACTATCACTGACATCATGTTGTGTATATCAGTGTTGACACGCACACACAAACACACACACACTCATCACTGACATCATGTTGTGTATATCAGTGTTGACACGCACACACAAACACACACACACTATCACTAACATCATGTTGTGTATATCAGTGTTGACACACACACACAAACACACACACTATCACTGACATCATGTTGTGTATATCAGTGTTGACACACACACACAAACACACACACTATCACTAACATCATGTTGTGTATATCAGTGTTGACACACACACACAAACACACACACTATCACTCGACATCATGTTGTGTATATCAGTGTTGACAACGCACACACAAACACACACACTATCACTAACATCATGTTGTGTATATCAGTGTTGACACGCTAACAACACAAACACACACACTATCACTAACATCACGTTGTGTATAGCAGTGTTGACAACGCACCACAAACACACACACTATCACTGACATCATGTTGTGTATATCAGTGTTGACACGCACACACAAACACAACACACTATCACTAACATCATGTTGTGTATATCAGTGTTGACACGCACGACACAAACACAACACACATATCACTAACATCATGTTGTGTATATCAGTGTTGACGCCGGACAAACACACACACACACACAAAACACACACTATCACTAACATCATGTTGTTGTAAATCAGTGTTGACAGCACAGACAAACACACACACACACACACACACACTATCACTAACATCATGTTGTGTATATCAGTGTTGACACACACAAACACACACACTATCACTAACATCATGTTGTGTATATCAGTGTTGACACGCACACACAAACACAAACACACTATCACTAACATCATGTTGTGTATATCAGTGTTGACGCACTGCACAAACTTACACTATCACTAACATCATGTTGTGTTATATCAGTGTTGACCATGCACACACAAACACAAACACACTATCACTAACATCAATGTTGTGTATATCGGTGTTGACACGCACACTCACAAACACAAACACACTATCACTAACATCATGTTGTGTATATGCAGTGTTGACCGCACACACAAACACACACACACTATCACTGACATCATGTTGTGTATATCAGTGTTGACACGCTCACATAAACACAAACACACTATCACTGACATCATGTTGTGTATATCATTGTTGACACACTACATACAACACACACACTATCACTGACATCATGTTGTGTATATCAGTGTTGACCGCACACACACAACACACACACACTATCACTGACATCATGTTGTGTATATCAGTGTTGACACGCATACACCAAACACACACACACTATCACTGACATCATGTTGTGTATATCAGTGTTGACACGCATACACAAACACACGCACTATCACTGACATCATGTTGTTGTATATCAGTGTTGACACGCACACCTAAACACACACACACTATCACTGACATCATGTTGTGTATATCAGTGTTGACGCGCACACAAAAACACACACACACTATCACTGACATCATGTTGTGTATATCAGTGTTGACACACACACAAAACACCACACTATCACTAACATCATGTTGTGTATAGCAGTGTTGACACGCACACACAAACACAAACACACTATCACTGACATCATGTTGTGTATATCAGTGTTGACACGCACACACAAACACACACACACTATCACTGACATCATGTTGTGTATATCAGTGTTGACACGCACCGACAAACACACACAACACACACACACACACTATCACTAACATCATGTTGTGTAAATCAGTGTTGACACGCACAGACAAACACACACACACACACACACACACACTATCACTAACATCATGTTGTGTATATCAGTGTTGACACACACAAACACACACACTATCACTAACATCATGTTGTGTATATCAGTGTTGACAGCACACAAACACAACACACACTATCACTAACATCATGTTGTGTATATCAGTGTTGACACGCACACACAAACACACACACTATCACTGACATCATGGTAGTAGCCTATAGCGGTGTTGATCACGCTCACACAAACACAAACACACTATCGCTGACATCATGTTGTGTATATCAGTGTTGACACGCTTTTACCCACTGAAACACACACACACTATCACTGACATCATGTTGTGTATATCAGTGTTGACGCGCGCCGACAAACACACACACACACACACACACACACACTATCACTAACATCATGTTGTGTAAATCAGTGTTGACACGCTGCGAGACAAGCACACACACACACACACACACACACTATCACTAACATCATGTTGGTAGTATATCAGTGTTGACACACACAAACACACACACTATCACACTAACATCATGTTGTGTATATCAGTGTTGACACGCACACACAA
>NW_026266275.1:0-39969 GCF_025860055.1 Xyrauchen texanus
TAGCACTTATAGGCTATAGCACTTTATAGCTTGCATATTGCATAGCTTGCATATAGCACTAGCATATAGCTTGCATATTGCATAGCTTGCATATAGCACTAGCATGTAGCTTGCATATTGCATAGCTTGCATATAGCACTAGCATATAGCTTGCATATAGTATAGCATATAGCTTGCATATTGCATAGCTTGCATATACACTAGCATATAGCTTGCATATACACTAGCATATAGCTTGCATATAGCACTAGCATATAGCTTGCATATAGCACTAGCATATAGCTTGCATAGCACAGAACTTGCATATTGTTGTCCTACTGTTAGTTTATTGTTCTCATTTGTAAGTCGCTTTGGATAAAAGTGTCTGCTAAATGAATGTAAAGGAGACTTATTATAAGACTATTTATTTAATATTTAATATTTATTTTTTATTTAAATAAAGGATAAATAAAAAGAAATATTAAATAAATAGTCAGGCCATAAAATAATTAAATATTTATTTGAGTTTCTGATAGCTACCAAGCTGGATATATATATATATATATATATATATATATATATATATATATATATATATATCTCATAATAATGATATTTGTAAGCAAGAGATCATTCATGGGGGTGGCGGTAATGAACTAAAACAGTCTGCAACCGCCGTTAAAAAAAAAATAAAAAAGAAGAATCGCCACGTCACACTGCAACTTCACCACAGGAAAAGTATCCTACCGATGCTGCAGATCGACACGTGGAGATCGAGACACTGCGTGTACGAAAACAGGTAAGTTAAAAAAAACAACCATCAATTTAATATGTTATTCAGTTAAGTTTAGATCACATCAGATGAAGTGAATTATCTAAGTCTCATATGCCCCTTAATACCTTGAAATACTTGCGCGGGGTCGACAAATGCGCGGGCGCATTTGCTGGTTTCCCCCACTGTTTTCACATTATTCATGAAAATATGTCATCGGTGGTAAACCATTTAGTTCCTGTTACATATATTTATTGAAATACTTAGTGGTATAGAGTTTGTGATGGAATTGACAGCAAATTAGAAAATTCTTCTTTTAAGAGATTTTGTCATTAGTGTTGTCGACACTTGCATTATTCGTTAAACAAAATTCAGTCATAAAATAATCAACCAAAGTCGAGTTGCCCTTTATGAATAATAATAATAATAATGACAATATGTTAAATAACTGTTTTACCCTCAGCTTCAATGGGAAAAGCTGAACTGATTATAAATGCTTTCTTTTTTTATTTGTATTTTTATTTTGGAAATATCCCTTTCATATGTAAGCACATCCTGGCGTTTAGTTTTTTTTTTTTAACCCAGTATTTATATGTCCATCTTCTGTTTCCTCCCTGTGCTTTCATATAATTGTTAATTGACTGAATTTTCCACTAAACTTAACATCAGTAAGATTGGAGGGAAAGCAGAATCCGTTGTCAGCATGTCTTTCTTCATCTTGTGGGGTTTTTAAAGATAGCATCATTGAACTTTAACGTTTATGTTTCTTACGTTGAAATGATCAGTGACAACGCAAGGCTTTCTTTTCAACGGAGGGACATGCATACGAATGTTACAATATTTAAACGTGTTTTTGAACGTGTTCACGTTACGTGAGGATTCCGTTTCTACAGATGGAGATGCAAATGAGAAATAAACAAGACCATTGCTTAGGATTCAAAATATTGTATAAAAGAAAGCGAGCCTTTCAACATTGTTTAATGCTGTCTTAAAATCTAAACAGTGCAAAACGAATGATCAGGTTGGCGTTTATGGGAAGCACCTCAATTGAGAGCACGCCCGACAAACACAACAGAGATAGTTTTCTTTTTTTAAACGGATGACCAGGGGAGAGCGCGGACGCAGTCCCCTACTACCAGAAATTATGCAGTCGAGATTCCCACATTTGGGGAATTCGCAAAGGTCAGCACAACCGAAGTGCAATGGCCGAGCCTCACCCTGGGTGAACCACCTTCATGATCATAGTGTCTCCCATAACAGGTGAGTGCAAGGGTTTTGGGGCAGAGGGCCCATTCTCCTCTTTACCATTCATACCAACGTTGTCCTCATACACAAACAAATCATCCACAACTCCTAGTGCATGAATGCGCTTTGCAATTAAACAGGCGTGTACACAAACTTTAAACCCCAACTTTTATTGCTACCAAGTCTGTGTATTAGTTCTCTGCCTTGTGACAGTTTGTGGTCTCAGGAGTGAACGACAACAGCACTATACTATGGCGCTTACTCCGTGCCAAAATCAAACATTCGACCGACCGATCGAACGTCTATCCGAACGTCTTGTACTTTTGAGCGTCTTACCGAGCGGGTTGACCCACGTTACGACCTGACGTGACGTCAACGTCTTGAAAATAGCAGTTTTTTTAACCATGCAAGTATCCTGTGTATAAATATTGTGTATTATTACACAAGCTAATGTGTAAAGACTATAAATGGACATTAAAGGCAATACATATAAATATTGTACCCCTAAAACAACACTAAAACATTTCTCCTGAATCCTGTGCATGTGAGGCTATGTGTTTTACTTCCAAAGAGCAGAAATACTGTAGGCTAGCCTATATACAGTCATTCAATAGTCTTAATTTGACCAATATAATCATTTTAACTAGTTTTTATTGTTCATTTTATTGCCCAATGTACAATGTTCTCACAGTCCATAAAAGAAAGCACTCCCAAATTAATAAATGTAGCCTTTCATTTAAAAAGAAGGTTTTCATAAATATATATTATATTTATATATTTGGAAATACAGATAGACCTAGCCTATATAGAATATCCATTTATACACACACACACACACACACATTTATATTTTAAACTGTTGTGACCTGTGAATCTACAGTTTAAAATATTTGCAGAACTTAAAAAAAGCTAAGTACAATTTATTGTAATAATATTGTTACTGAAAGTTTTATATAGTATAATTAAAATAATTTACTTTTCCAACAAATGTTACAAGTCCAGTACTGTCATGGTGCTCTTCGGTCACTTTTGACCAAACAATTTTCTGTTTTGAATTTTAAAATTCACAATTACACACAAATGAACTGTAGGGCTATTACCACACAGCATAATTGAGTCAGAAGACTGAAATAAGAGGTGGAAATGAGATCAGATCCAGATGGATTAAGCTGTGATAAAATATTTGCTGTTTATTTTTTATTTATTGATTTTTTTCTGTTATGTGTAACAAAATGCTTTCTCTGTATTCAGGTTTGACTGTAATAATAGCCTAATGCAAATATATTTTTTTATTGACTCTTGTGTGCATGATCTGAAAGCACTGTTTGATTTTGAGCACAGATAAAATGGTTTTGAGTCTTTTTTTTTTTTTTTTTTTTTTTTTTTTTGAAAGAAGAGTCAGATGTTCTCTGAATGTAGTTTGAAAATTTGGTTTTGTGTTTAAGGTTTTAAAAAATTAATGATGTTTCCAAGAAATGTGTTTTAGCAATTCAGGAAACCTGTAGGCTAATATATTAAAAACATTCATACTATTTTTTTTATACATAGGCTATCACACAGATAACAAACTAATAAAAAGTTAATCTAATCAAGCATAATCTCAGTCTTAATAAAATTTACTAAATTATCATAATCTTTCACAAATAGACATCATAAATGTTAAAGTGGAAAGGTTTATTTAAAAAATTTGTATAACAGTTCTAATATTACATATAGACATAGTCAGCTGAATATACTTTACTTTGTAATTAAGGTTCGTTGATTTTCATGTCTGCCACATATAAACAATGAGCCAAAACGAAATTATTGATAATTTTCATAAAATCATATGTAACACGTTCCTACGTGTGCTGACGTGTTGTTAACGCGTTCCTATGGCGACCGGTCGGAAGTGCGAGTAACCGATCGTCATCCCAACGTGTGAAGACACGTTGTAACACGTTTGTGTTTTTCTTACCTTAGTTTAACTTCTTATGCTTTTATTGTGTCCTCTAACTAGTCCACATTTGATTAGTGCAATGGCTGATGGCTTAGAAAGTTATGTGCGGTGTAGGCTATTATTAAAGTTAAATATAGCAGAGGCTAAATATTATTGACAAATCTGGCATGCTTTAACGGCTATTTCGGAAAAGCACGATATTATACATAATTTTTATATATCTCCCATTAAATCGGAAGGTTTAGGAATAGATCTAATTTCGGAATGTGTCTTATTTAATAGAAATACGCTCTACCACATTCAAATGCAGCGAAAACTGCAATCAGTATCCCATCTGCTTTGCCTAAATATAAAAATCATAGACAATGAATCATATAAAGTAGGCTACATAAAATATCCTGACCATTTATATCAGACAAATTGACATATCAAATGCAAAGCCGGCCTACATGTCTACTTTATGATACCCTTAAGAGTGTAAGAGATAAATTCAACGTAGACAAGTGTACTGTGTATTGATAATCTTATCAGACCATTTCTCTTCGTTAACTGTAAAATTGGCGAGAATAATATAAAAAAAAATTTTTTGAAAGTAGCCTAGGCCTATTCTTTCTGCATGGCATTTTTTTTCTTCTTATAGTTCAATAATCAAAATTGTTACGTTAGGATGGCTATTTGTGTCATGGTGCTAAAACAAGCCTGCTGAGACGCTCGTGTTGACATGCAAGTTAAATTTATTCTCTTAACTTCTCACTATTTACCACAAATAGCGTAATCAAATAACCAATTTACAAATAAGCTATTATTTGAAGGATACAGATTTCTCTTAATATAACAGTTATTCAAAAATATTTTTTTGTCTGCTTGCACATGATTGCATAGCAAAATATGTTAGAGCGGAGATATGTTTTACTTGTAATACAACTATGATTTACAGTGGCATGTTTTTCTTTTTAGTAAAAGTGCATGTAAAAAATAACATCAATATTTTGCCTGATAAGGACAAATAGATATGGTTGATAATAAAACATTTACCAGAGAATTATAAAAATCGCAGATTAGTAACAACAGTTTGAACATGCGCTGCATGTCTGTCAACAAAAATAAAATAGATTATATTTCATCTATAAAAAAGTCGTTTCATTTCAATTGTTTCCAATAAAGAGCTGCAATCTCTATGGATGTGATATAAATGCATTTTTAAGTTAAGTTTAAGGGTAAGGGCAGGGATTAGTGTTAAAATCATGCTTTTGTATTTATGACATCAAGGCTACTTTATTTGTTCATAGACGGAAGTAATTTAAAATGTTATTTGTGTATTGTAGGCTAGCTAGCCTACTTTTCAGTAGCTATAATAGGCCTACAGAGAATGTCCGTAGACAGGCTTTGGCCTACAGCAAAACTACAGCTCATCCAAGGATATTTTACGGAGCTGTCAACACTGGAAACTCCGACGGCATGCAGTCAGTTGATGAACACCCAATTTATAAATAAAATGTATGTTATTAATAAATTGTATACTATTATCAATGTACAAGACTACAAGTTTCGTGCTTGTGTTTCCGCCCCGTTTTATTCGTTGCACCCGCTTCGGAAAATTGCATTATCTAATTTAGATTAATCAATATTCAGGAATTGGCCGGGTTTTTTCCCTCCAACGTGAATAAGAACCGTGAAAAAAATTGCTTATACAGAAAAATAAATTAGGATTAAGATAATTATTATATATTTTAATGATTATATAGCCTATTATATATATATTAGTCTCTAACATACTATTATTAGCACTCTTTCTAATGTCAAAATATGCAATCTTTCAGAAGTCTTTATAGGCCTACATTAACAAGGATTTGGGACGATTATAATGCCATGCTGCAAACCACTTTAATAATATGTTTACAAGATGAGAACAGGAGAGACAGTGAAAATTCATGTTAGAAACAGTGACCTCTCTCTCTCTGACAGAAGAAATGTATATATCAGAGTTCATCTATCAGAGTAGCCTATCCAAAACCATCAACAGCTTGTTATGTTACAGTAACTCAGCCCACGAGTCAGCGGAGGCAGCAAAGGCAATTTCAGAAGGAAGAAAACGAAATCATGAACAAAGTCTATTGTATAATCTTAACTGTGTCTTTCTCAATGTGTTACCAATGGTAACTTACCATGAAAAATGAATGGGCAATTAATGACAACATGGTCCCATATGGCATTGAAAACTTTTAAATTAAAATCAATTTTCTTATATCTTTTAACTCTTACTTGTAAAACAATATATCAGACAATATATAATTAATCAGTTTGACAGAAAAAAGCTTACCACTGTATGTACAGTTACAATAGGTGAGTTTGGTGTTTGAAACATTAGAGTCATGAAATACAGAGAAAGTCATGATATACCGGTGGTATCTTTTTCAGTTCATCCCTCAGAAAGACTTAGAATAGGCCTAGCCTACAACACCTTTTTTTCCAAAGGCTTATTCAGGGAAGTGCAGCAGAATGCAGGAAATGGTTGAGTATTTTAGGTAAAACATCTGTATTTAGTGCCTTTCATGTCCATTTATAGTCTTTACACATTAGCTTGGATACTTGCATGGTTAAAAAACTGCTATTTTCAAGACATTGACATCACGTCAGGTCGTCACGTGGGTCAACCCGCTCGGTAAGACGCTCAAAAGTACAAGACGTTTGGATAGACGTTCGATCGGTCGGTCGGTCGGTCGAATGTTTGATTTTGGCACGGAGTAAGCGCCATACTATACCATTCGCTTTCGGCCGACGAGTCGGCGGTTCCTTCACGGACACGCAATCACACACCTGAACAACAGCTAAAGTAAAGATTCCTCATTTGCCGCTCTCAGACGCTTATTGAATTAATGAACAAAGATCTCTACCTTTCATAACAAATGTTGATCCCCCGAAAGGGAAGCGCACCGTGCCTGGAAATACTGCAATACCAAGTCGATACGTAGAGTGGACGGAGCAAGCCCCTCTTCCATCTCCCAGGTACAAAAATCCATTTAATATATGGTCCCCCGGATAGGGGACGTATCAGATATTAAACTGATAAGAACAGATTTTTTCTTTCGAAAAAATTTTATTGTCACCATCTCTTTCATTCATTTTTCCACAATTTTTCTTTTCAAATATGTTTTCACACAATCTTACCATTTTCCTTTAACCAATAAAACAAAACATATACACACAACTTCATAATATTTGCAAAATAAAAAGGACAATTAACAAGACAAATTTAAGACACTAGTAAAATCATAAAAGTCTTAAAAGTCCATATTTTTCAATTGTGTGCTTAAAAGTCCTATTTTCAATTGTGTTAAAAGTAATGTTTAAAAATAATAAATAAAAACAACTTGGTGCCAATTTAAAATGCCATCTATTGTTCAAGACCGGGATGAGTCCCTATCAAATTGGCCATCATCCCACTCTCCAGGAAAGGCACTTGGCATGCCGCTTCTGTGCTCAGAGGAGATCCCTCTCCTCCTGCCCGCTGGCCTGCTGTTCCCATAGCCGGTGGTGGTAAGGGTGCATCTACAGGCGGCCAAAGTACGGTGGCGGCGGGACCTCTTCCGTGTGACCCCGGCCCCCGTCCGAATAACAGCGCCGGTACCCCTGCAGCGTTGATGTTACCATTTGCTCGCTGGCATGGAGGGGAACCGTAACGTGTTTCCCCACCAGCAGGTTTCTTGTGGTCCAGATGGCATCCTTGATTGAGTTGAAAGTGAGCCAGAGCGAGGTAAAGTTTTTTGCTGTACAGTCCTTCAAGCCCTGGCCCACACCAAGGATGGCGAGCTTGTAATCCATCTGGACCCTACCCGCTGGCAGGCACGGGAAATACAGGGGGCGGTCTTGGCCCACAGGTCCCGTGCAGCGCTGCACTCCCAGAGCAGGTGTCGTGACTGTCTCCGGGGCACTACACCCGGACGAGGGCAGACTGGATTCTTGGCCATGCCTCTGGAGTGCATCACCGCCCTGACCGGGAGGATCTCATGGGCCACCATCCACGCCATGTCCTTGTGCCTATTCTGGAGAGTTGGGTGGGCAGCATTTTTCCAAACATCTTTTGCCTCACCTAGTGTGAGGCCTGGGACTGGACTCACTGTTTCCGGTCCTGCACAAAAGAGACAAGAGATTTGTGGTTGGTTAAAAGGGTGACATCTTGCGACTCTAAACAATTTCTTTTTAAAAACTTCTTGATAAAATCATATTCTTTTGGAAGATTAAAAGCCACTGGGGTTGTCAAATCTTTTTTTAAAATCTTTAAAGCTCTCAGGTAAGACCCCATCCAAAAGCGGGCCATGGCTGCAGTCTTATTTTCTGTGGATGGGGTCACCGCATAACCAATATGCAGGGCAGTGAAACGGCTGGCTAAAAACAGGTGGGGGTCTGGGAGGCCTTTTCCCCCATTTTCTGGTCTTTTCTTGATGACCTCCCTTTTCAGTCTTTCCCACCTGGACCCCCACAAGAAATAAAACACTGCCCTCTCCAGGTCTAGAAGAAAACTCCTAGGGGACTAAAAACAGAGCATGTAAGTAAAAGTAAGGGTAAAATCACTGCTTTAAATATTAAAACCTTTCCTTCTAGAGTCAATTGTCTTAGTCCCCAAAACCCCAGTCTTTGCCTGACTTTCCCTAGCATGTCAGTCCAATTTCCCGTCCTCCACCCTCTTTGTCAAATTTAACCCCTAAAATTTTTAGCTCGGTCTCTTTAAAAACGACTTCAAGTCCACCTGTGTCAACGTTTCCCCAAGGCCCAAAAAGCTGGGCCTCGGACTTACTTCTGTTGAGCTTGGCCCGAGGCCCGACCGTACCAGTCTGTCACATCCATTGCTCTTCTTACTGATAAAAAGTCTGTCGCTAAAAGGGTCACGTCGTCCATGTACAGCACACAGGTCGCCGTCAGTCCACCAGTCCCGGAACGTCTAGTCCTTTAATCCATTTATCCTTTCTCAAGATCTGTGCCAGTGGCTCAATGCACGCCACATAAAGGAGAGGAGATAAAGGGCATCCCTGACGGACACCACTACAGATATTTATCATTTTGGTTAAGTGCCCATTTACAAGAATTTTGCTGACTATGTCATTGTACAGCAGTCCCACCCAGGCTATGAACCTCCCTGGAAAACCCATTTTTGTCAGTACGTGAAACAAGTACTGGTGCGAGATCCGATCAAATGCTTTTTCAAAATCTAAATTGAGGACTACTAGTCGAAAATTTCTGTCTCTCGCATAACAGATGGCATCTCTAATCAGTACTAGGCTGTCCGTGATCTTCCTCCCTGGCACAGCACAAGCTTGATCCGGTGGATTACGTCCTCTAAAACAGTCGACATACGTGTGGCTAAAATCTTACTAAAAAGCTTACAGTCAAAATTTAAAAGCGTAATCGGTCGCCAGTTCTTTAGGTCAGTCTTGTCTCCCTTTTTGTACAACAATGAAACTGTCCCTATTCTAAAGCTGTCGGGAAGTCTGGTCAAAGTCTCAAATTCTTTAAAAACGGTCAATAATTCATGTGCTAAAATATCCCAAAAGTCACATAAAACTCTAGGGGAGTCCGTCCATTCCTGGGGACTTCCCTTTTAAAACTTTTAAGAGCCTTATGAATTTCTAAAATGTTAAAATCCTGGGATAAAAAACACCTTTGCCATTGACATTTTTCTCTAAAAACGCTAAAACTTCCCTTAAAGTGTCATTATCTACTCTTTTTTGCAATACAAATCTTCATAATATTTTGTGACCTCACTTAAAACTTCTTTTGTTGTGTGCACTTCCCTCCCTCCAGTTTTTAAAGATGTTATTACCCCTCCCGTGTGATAATTTTTTTAAAGAAATACCTGGTGCACTTTTCGCCTTCTTCAATGTCTCTTTCTCTGCTTCTTAAAATGACACCTTTGCTTCGTGTTTCACTTAAAACTGACATTTCCTTTTTTATTTTTTTATATCATCACTAAAATCCAAACCGTTATTTAAAAGGTTAAAATATCTCTGTAGTCTTTTTGCAGCCCCATCATGTGCCTTTTCCCTCTGTTTTTCTTATTTTTCCCTACCTTTCTAAAAAACTGTCTTGTCCTGGCCTTTACCATCTCCCACCACTGTGCTCGTGAATCATAAAAGTCTTGGAGGGTCTGCCATTGGCCGAACTGCTCCCTATATTCTCCAACTACTTCCTCATCTTCCAACAAGGAGCAGTTCAGCCTCCACAGCCCTCCCCTACAGTCACACCGGTGGGGAGTGCAAGGGTGCAAGACAGCATCAAGTGGTCGGAAAAAAGAGGGGGTCAATGTTGCATCGGATGGCGGGCAGTCCCTTGTAAAAACATAGTCGATTCGAGAGGCTCTGGCCCCATCACCACTAAACCAGGTGAAGCCCTCCTCTCCTTGATGCATTTTTTAAAACAGTCGACTAGCTTAAAATCTTTGACTAAACCCTGCAATAAAACCGAAGTCTTGTCAGCCTTAAAATCCTCTCCAACCCTCTTTCTGTCTTTCTGCGTTAAAACACAGTTAAAATCCCCTGCCACTACTAGGGGAACCCTACCTAACATGTGGGGCTGCAGGTCTTCTAAAAGCTCATACCTTTCATTTTTATCAGTAAAACCATACACATTTAAAATGTTAAAATCCTTGTCCAAAAAAGTCATGTTTGCTAAAATTGCCCACCCATCCCTAACCACAGTGCTACCCTTCACCACAATGTTGGGATTATTTATTAAAATGACAACACCGTCACATTTGTTTTGGTTGGATCCACTCCATAGTGAGGGACCTGGAGTCCACATCTCCTCCCACTTCCTATAATTTGTTAAAAAGGCAGAGCACACTCTTGCAATAAAAACACATCTGACTTACAAGACTTTAAAAAGGATAAAACACTCTGTGCTCACAGAGTAGACCTCACACTTCTCACATTTATTGTAGAGATAGTGAGGGCCATGAGCAGTGTGATTAAAAGGTATGGGCTATTAAGAAACATTGTATATTAAAATCACAGAGATATAATTAAAATCATATTAAAACTTGTGACACTTACGTCTCCTTTAACCTGGAAGACCCAGGGTCAGGAGGGTAGGTGCTCGAAGCCTCCTGGGCTACAGAGAAATTCTCTTGCAGCTCTTTTGGCGACGATGATTTTAGCTTCACATGCAGAAAAGAGACCTCATTTGGGGATCCAAAAGGCCACACATGGTCCAGACAGCCCGAAAAGGAGCTGTCTGGGCACTGCATTGGCCTAAGCTTTTTTCCTCTGTTTCAAGCAAAGGGGATCCTGCGGGCCTTTTCTGCACTTGAGCGCTTGGGAGTGAACACCCAGTTTCACTCCCACTCGAAACTCGCTTGGAGGGAGGAAACTGTTTCCTCCTCCCCTCCTCCATTTCTGATTCAATATTCTTTGGGGAGGGAGGAGTTTCCTCAACCTGTTCCAGTACTCGGTTAGACTCCACCCCCATGACCGCCCCACTTCCTTCCTCCTGTCCAATCCCGGAGGCTGGCTGGGAATTTGAATTTCCCGCCAAAACCTCCGGTCCCGCCTCCTCCTCTCTAAGTATTATGGTTTTGTATGGTTGTGGGGCAGCCATTTTGTTTGCTTTTAATTTGTTGGCAAAGCTTTTAGGGCAATCTCTGTAGAGGTGGTTTGAATCTCCACAGAGGTTACACCGTCTGCCATTGGTACATTCCTCGAAACTGTGACCAATTTCTCTACACTTCCCACATATTATCTCTTGGCATGCTTCAGCAAGATGCCCAAATTTCGCACACTTCCTACACAACTTGGGCATCCCCTGATAATGAATGTAGCCTCTGTTCTCTCCCAACACAATCATGGAAGGTAGATGTTTCAGACCCTGGTAGCCCCCCGCGTCTTCCCATTGTTTAATGGGAATTCGCCAGGAGCATGTCCAAATGCCATCCTCATCCAACACTTTGACTGGTGGACCTCGAACAGTGCAAAATCTACCCAGCCAAATACAGATATCATCTCCAGTTACTGTTTCATTGAACATCCTGACAATCACAGTTTTAAATGTGTTGTCAGAAAGTTTCTCCGCAGAAAACATGGAAAACTGGGCCTTAACTGAATCAAACTTTTGCCAAAACCTACTCAACAAGGAAGCACTTTTGAAACTTAGGTCAAACCCTTTGTTCAGGGGCAGAGTCATTAAACAATTCAATTCATCAGGCTTAAAATTAAGGGTGTTTTGGATCAGCCTTCTGGAAAAGTCAAGCCGTGACATCTCCAGAAGCTTCCCCTCCACCTCCCTAAATAAAATCACGACGCTGTGGTGCCTCCTTGTGCCAGCACGGGCAGCTGACATTTTGGAGGCACCAACAGGCTAAAATACACAATAAAAAATTTTACAATAAAAGACTTAAAACAGCAAATAAATTAACTCAAATAAGCAATAAATATGACACAAGATAAAAATAAAAAAAACTTACCTTTTCAGTTGTCTGCAAAAGCTCGTTTCAAAATGTTCTCTCAATTGGAATAGCCCAAGGCCACAACAACGGCTAAAGGCTCCGCCCAACTGAGAAGTCGATCGCTGTCTCCACCTTCAGAACTTAGCCAAAAGGCCGAGAAGCGATGCCGTAATCACTCTGTGAGAGGACGGCCGGAAACGGAAAAGCGAGATGAGGTCATGGTGAGAGCGTCAAAGGTCACAAACTATCAAGTAGACATGGACGGTTTGACCAGTGCGGGACCAAACAAAATGGACCATGCCACTCCACGATGCAATATCAGCGTGCAACACTTTTCAGCGTAACAAGCAAAGCATTGTTCCCACCAAAAAACGATCAAATGATACTTTATTGATGTCTTTCTCTCAGCTCGAAGGCCGCTGGAGTGCCGTTGGCCGAAACCCCGTGTGGAGGCCAAACTGATCTTTCTACTCACATTTGAACATTTGGGATTTATGTTTTCTTCTGCTATGTTTTTGTGTGCCCTTCGCAATGTTATATTACACATTGGCTTTTCGTGTAAAAGGGAACAATGTGTATGCATTGTCAATGTGTGCCCAACCAACGCTGACACCACACCTAGCTTTGTTTCTATGTCTCAGTGAAGGACGCTGAAGTCTCTTGTTTCAGAGTAGCTAATCAAACGCGGGGGCCAGACAGACCTTTTTATTCTCTTATGAACGCAAATCGTGGCTTTTTTCTTTTCTTTTCTTTTCTTTTTCGGATCCATTGGGTCCAAAGTTTAACTTTGGCTCTGTACTTTTAATAATTCAGGCTAATCTCGCTTTTCTCTTACACTGAACAAGTGAGCTTGAAGTGAAGACGAAATCCTTTGTGAGCAAGTAGGAAATCCTGCGTGTTTAGGTGATGGCGTCCACTTCAGTAGCAGATACGGTTCTTTATTTCTATCTCTGTCGGATCGCTGAACGCCATATTTCCTTTGTCTTAGTTTGATACAGCGCTTCATTTCTATTTGTGAGCTCGGAGGATGCCGTGTGGTCTTTGTCTTAGTTTGATACAGCGCAAGAAAATTCAACTTGTGTAACAGAAATTCCAGTTTCAAAGTTCAGAAAAATAGGAGTCTGCTCTAAGAGATATTTAACATTTAATCTATACTGTTTTCACATTATTCATGAAAATATGTCATCGGTGGTAAACCATTTAGTTCCTGTTACATATATTTATTGAAATACTTAGTGGTATAGAGTTTGTGATGGAATTGACAGCAAATTAGAAAATTCTTCTTTTAAGAGAATTTGTCATTAGTGTTGTCGACACTTGCATTATTCGTTAAACAAAATTCAGTCATAAAATAATCAACCAAAGTCGAGTTGCCCTTTATGAATAATAATAATAATAATGACAATATGTTAAATAACTGTTTTACCCTCAGCTTTAATGGGAAAAGCTGAACTGATTATAAATGCTTTCTTTTTTATTTGTATTTTTATTTTGGAAATATCCCTTTCACATGTAAGCACATCCTGGCGTTTAGTTTTTTTTAACCCAGTATTTATATGTCCATCTTCTGTTTCCTCCCTGTGCTTTCATATAATTGTTAATTGACTGAATTTTCCACTATTCTTAACATCAGTAAGATTGGAGGGAAAGCAGAATCCGTTGTCAGCATGTCTTTCTTCATCTTGTGGGGTTTTTAAAGATAGCATCATTGAACTTTAACGTTTATGTTTCTTACGTTGAAATGATCAGTGACAACGCAAGGCTTTCTTTTCGGAGGGACATGCATACGAATGTTACAATATTTAAACGTGTTTTTGATCGTGTTCACGTTAAGTGAGGATTCCGTTTCTACAGATGGAGATGCAAATGAGAAATAAACAAGACCATTGCTTAGGATTCAAAATATTGTATAAAAGAAAGCGAGCCTTTCAACATTGTTTAATGCTGTCTTAAAATCTAAACAGTGCAAAACGAATGATCAGGTTGGCGTTTATGGGAAGCACCTCAATTGAGAGCACGCCCGACAAACACAACAGAGATAGTTTTCTTTTTTTAAACGAATGACCAGGGGAGAGCGCGGACGCAGTCCCCCACTACCAGAAATTATGCAGTCGAGATTCCCACATTTGGGGAATTCGCAAGGGTCAGCACAACCGAAGTGCAATGGCCGAGCCTCACCCTGGGTGAACCACCTTCATGATCATAGTGTCTCCCCTACCAGGTAAGTATAAGTGCAAGGGTTTTGGGGCAGAGGGCCCATTCTCCTCTTTACCATTCATACCAACGTTGTCCTCATACACAAACAAATCATCCACAACTCCTAGTGCATGAATGCGCTTTGCAATTAAACAGGCGTGTACACAAACTTTAAACCCCAACTTTTATTGCTACCAAGTCTGTGTATTAGTTCTCTGCCTTGTGACAGTTTGTGGTCTCAGGAGTGAACGACAACAGCACTATACCATTCGCTTTCGGCCGACGAGTCGGCGTTTCGTTCACGGACACGCAATCACACACCTGAACAAGAGCTAAAGTAAAGATTCCTTATTTGCCCGCTCTCAGACGCTTATTGAATTAATGAACAAAGATCTCTGTCTTTCATAACAAATGTTGATCCCCGAAAGGGAAGCGCACCGTGCCTGGAAATACTGCAATACCAAGTCGATACGTAGAGTGGACGGAGCAAGCCCCTCTTCCATCTCCCAGGCCCAAAAATCCATTTAATATATGGTCCCCGGATAGGGGACGTATCAGATATTAAACTGATAAGAACAGATACTACACTTGATCTTAGCCAAAAGGCCGAGAAGCGATGCCGTAATCACTCTGTGAGAGGACGGCCGGAAACGGAAAAGCGAGATGAGGTCACGGTGAGAGCGTCAAAGGTCACAAACTATCAAGTAGACATGGACGGTTTGACCAGTGCGGGACCAAACAAAATGGACCATGCCACTCCACGATGCAATATCAGCGTGCAACACTTTTCAGCGTAACAAGCAAAGCATTGTTCCCACCAAAAACGATCAAATGATACTTTATTGATGTCTTTCTCTCAGCTCGAAGGCCGCTGGAGTGCCGTTGGCCGAAACCCCGTGTGGAGGCCAAACTGATCTTTCTACTCACATTTGAACATTTGGGATTTATGTTTTCTTCTATGTTTTTGTGTGCCCTTCGCAATGTTATATTACACATTGGCTTTTCGTGTAAAAGGGAACAATGTGTATGCATTGTCAATGTGTGCCCAACCAACGCTGACACCACACCTAGCTTTGTTTCCATGTCTCAGTGAAGGACGCTGAAGTCTCTTGTTTCAGAGTAGCTAATCAAACGCGGGGGCCAGACAGACCTTTTTATTCTCTTATGAACGCAAATCGTGGATTTTAGGGCCCAAGCACAAAGTGTGTAGGACCCTATTGTTTTCGTTAGGATTATTATTATTATTATTATTATTATTATTATTAGGGCCCAAGCACAAAGTGCGTAGGACCCTATTGTTTTCGTTAGGATTATTATTATTATTAGGGCCCAAGCACAAAGTGCGTAGGACCCTATTGTTTTCGTTAGGATTATTATTATTATTAGGGCCCAAGCACAAAGTGCGTAGGACCCTATTGTTTTCGTTAGGATTATTAGGGCCCAAGCACAAAGTGCGTAGGACCCTATTGTTTTCGTTAGGATTATTATCATTATTTTTTTTACGACTATTGGGGCACTTTTGGGGCTCTTAACGTGCTCAAAAACTCTTGAAACTTTGCACACGGGTCAGAACCCGCGGCCATCAGGGCCGGGCTGAAGCTGGTACCGGGCGTGGCAGGGGGGCTCGACAGCGCCCCTGGAACATGGTCCGAAAACTTGGTCTATAACTCAAACACGCTTGCATGTAATAATATGAAACTCGGTGCACGTATAGATCTCATCGTTTCATATATCCTTCATACTTTTACTTTTTACCCCAGGCCAACAGGAAACCGTCTATTTAGGGTTGTTTGAAAACGCACGCAATGGAATTTGGAATACTCCTCCCAGAGAATTCCACCAATCGCCACCAAACTCGGTCAGCATGATGTCAAGACATTGAGCATGAAAAATTGCCGGCAGATTTTTGATATCTCTAACGGTTTGGCCGTGGCGAGGAAACGAAATGATGGCGCGAAAAGAGAAACAGGAAGTGTGTTATAACTTCTGCATACATTAATTGATCTCGATGAAACCGCAGCAGCGTGATCGCTGGAAGAAGCCGATCGCATGGATGTGACTATTGTCAGTCAAAGTTATAGCGCCACCAACTGGCAGAAGGAAGTGTGTCACTTTCAAAATGCTTTGAAATCACCCACTTATTTTTACCCGATTTACTTAAAACTTTAGGTGTATAATGTAAACACACGGCAGATGTAGACATGTGAAAGGATTATTGATATCTTCGATACTGTCGCCGCGGCAACGCTTCAAACTCGAATATTCTTTTTTGATGCTTTTGAGACTCTTAGCATACTTGAAATTGCATGAAACTCGACGGACACATCACATTTATTAGCCAGTACACATGTGCAAAGTTTCAGAAACGGGCGTGGTGCAGGGGCTCAGTAGCGCCACCTTTTGACAAAAGTGGGGGGGTTGCTTTACACTTTGACCCACAGTCACAAAACTCAGGAATTATATTGTCCTCATCGAGCCGGACAACTTTCTAATTTACAGTCATTAGCTCAGACCAACAGAAAGTCAGATATTGTGGTTTGAATGTGGATGTTTTGGAGAATTTTCTCTCCTCTCTCACTGACCCTACGTCTCTCTGTGTCTGGGGGAGGGTGCTGATTTTGCTGAGGAGTGAAAATGCTTTTATTTTTGTTTTTCAAGGTTTTGGGGCCCTTAACGTGCTCAAACTCTTGAAACTTTGCACACGGGTCAGAACCCGCGGCCATCAGGGTCGGACCGAAGATGGTACCCGGGCGTGGCAGGGGGGCTCGACAGCGCCCCCTGGAATGGGATTCGAACACTTGTCCATATATCAAACATGCTTGCATGTAATGATATGAAACTCGGTACACTTGTAGGTCTCGTCGGGCCGAACAACTTTCGTGCTCTAAGTTTTATGCCAGCCCAACAGGAAATCGGCTATTATGGGTTGTTTGGAAACACGTGCTCTGGAATTATATATATTCCGCCTAGAGAATGAATCCAATCGCCACCAAACTCAGTCGGCATGAAGTCAAGACATTGAGGATGCTACATTCGGACGGATTTTTGATATCTCGAACGGTTTGGCCGTGGCGAGGAAATTGATTTATGACTAAAAAGGACACATGAAGTGTGTTATAACTTAGTTAGTTCTATCTACAGTTACAAAACTCGGCGTGTATATTGTTCTCGTCGAGTCGAACAACTTTCTAATTTACAGTCATTAGCTCCGACCAACAGAAAGTCAGATATTGTGGTTTGAATGTGGATTTCTTAAAATTTTTCTCTTTCTGAGTGACCCATCCTCCTCCCTTTCTGTGTTTTTTCTCTCAGTGTCTCTCTGTCTGACAGACAGAATGGGCCTGCCAAATTTTTTTTGTGTGTGTGTGTGTGGGGAGGGAGGGGGGGTTCTCTGTTGGGTTTAGATTTGCTTTTTGATTGTTTGATTGTTTTTCAAGGTTTCTGGGACTTTTGGGGCCCTTAACATGCTCGAAAACTCTTGAAACTTTGCACACAGGTCAGAACCCGCGGCCATCAGGGCCGGGCTGAATCTGGTACCCGGGCGTGGCAGGGGGCTCGACAGCGACACCTGGAATGGGATTCAAACACTTGTCCATATATCAAACATGCTTGCATGTAATAATATGAAACTCGAACACTTCTAGATCTCGTCGGGCCGAACAACTTTCTAATTTTCAGTCATTAGCTCAGACCAACAGAAAGTCAGATATTTTGGTTTGAATGTGGAACACATTTCAAATTAACTTTGAAGCTCCAAAAAGCACATCAAAAGTAACATAAAAGAAGGGAGTGTGTTATAACTTCTGCATACATTAACTGATCTCGATGAAACTTCAGCAGTGTGTTTGCGGGAAGAGGCCGGTCGCATGGATGTGACTACTGTGAGTCAAAGTTATAGGCCACCAACTGGCAGAAGGAAGTGTGTCACTTTCAAAATGCTTTGAAATCACCCTCTTATGTCTCAAGTGAACAAACAGACCAACAGAAAATCAGATATTTTGGTTTGAATGTGGAACACATTGCAAATGAACTTTGAAGCTCCAAAAGCACATAAAGGCAGCATAAAAGCAAGGAAGTGTGTTATAACTTCTGCATACATTAACTGATCTCGATGAAACTTCAGCAGTGTGTCACATGGATGTGACTATTGTGAGACAAAGTTATAGCGCCACCAACTGGCAGAAGGGAGTGTCACTTTCAAAATGCTTTTAAATCACCCTCTTATGTCTCAAGTGAACAAACAGACCAACAGAAAGTCAGATATTTTGGTTTGAATGTGGAACACATTGCAAATGAACTTTGAAGCTCCAAAAAGCACATAAAGGCAGCTTAAAAGCAAGGAAGTGTGTTATAACTTCTGCATACATTAACTGATCTCGATGAAACTTCAGCAGTGCGTAAATTATAATTACATTAATAAACCTGAACAGAGACCTCCGGATAAATACTGGCCTTCTGGATTAACACGCTTAAGTGCTGCAAAAGATATTGACCTATGACATCAAAAATTAATCTACATTTGAATTATCTCATAGATGTGACTATTGTGGTTCACGGTCCTAGGCACTGTCCCTGTCTCAAATGGCACACTTCATATGAATTTTCAGTCTTGTGTACTTATTTCGTGTGTCCATTAACTCCATGAGACCGTAGGGTGTCTCATTTTTCATTTTAGGTATCGGAAGGGTGCTCACGCATACTTTGTGGTTGATATGTGCCCTCCATGCGAACTTTTGCAGAGCCCACGCTGATGCGAGCTCTACAGCACACGTCTTCTCGACGGTCAAAGCGAGGTTACGTTATTGCCCATCGTGCACAGCGACCCTAAAGGCACGGGGTGGCGGTGCCACCGGCTTGGGCTCGCCATCGCTGCTCGCAGCTATATTTATTATTATTATTATTATTATTTTTTTTTTTACGACTTACGGGCACTTTTGGGGCTCTTAACATGCTCAAAAACTCTTGAAACTTTGCACACGGGTCAGAACCTGCAGTCATTAGGGCCGGGCTGAAGCTGGTACCGGGCGTGGCAGGGGTCTCGACAGCGCCCCTGGAACAGGGTCCGAAAACTTGGTCTATAACTCAAACACGCTTGCATGTAATAATATGAAACTCGGTACACGTATAGATCTCATCGTTTCATATATCCTTCATACTTTTACTTTTTACCCCAGACCAACAGGAAATCGTCTATTTAGGGTTGTTTGAAAAACACACGCAATGGAATGTGAAATACTCCTCCCAGAGAATTCCACCAATCGCCACCAAACTCGGTCAGCATGATGTCAAGACATTGAGCATGAAAAATTGCCGGCAGATTTTTGATATCTCTAATGGTTTGGCCGTGGCGAGGAAATGAAATGATGGCGAGAAACGAGAAACAGTCAGAGTGTTATAACTTCTGCATACATTAATTGATCTCGATGAAACTTCAGCGGTGTGTTCGCTGTAAGAGGCCGATCGCATGGATGTGACTATTGTGAGTCAAAGTTATAGCGCCACCAACTGGCAGAAGGAAGTGTGTCACTTTCAAAATGCTTTAAAATCACCCACTTATTTTTACACGATTTACTTCAAACTTTATGTGTATAATGTAAACACCGGCAGATGTAGACGTGTGAAAGGATTATTGATATCTTAAATACTGTTGTCGTGGCAGCTCTTCAAATTTGAATTTTCTTTTTGATGCCTGGTGCAGGGGCTCAGTAGCGCCACCTTCAGACAAAAGTGGGGTATTGGTTTCATACTTTGACCTACAGTCAGATATTTTGGTTTGAATGTGAAACACATTGCACAAGAACTTTGAAGCTCAAAAAGCACATAAATGCAGCTTAAACAGCAAGGAAGTGTGTTATAACTTCTGCATACATTACTTGATCTCGATGAAACTTCAGCAGTTTCTTCACTGGAAGAGGCTGGTCGCGTGGATGTGACTATTGTGAGTCAAAGTTATAGCGCCACCAACTGGCAGAAGGAAGTGTGTCACTTTCAAAATGCTTTGAAATCACCCCTTATGTCTCAATTGAACAAACAGTTGATAAAGAAATCGGTATCAATATATTGAATTATGAATTATTGCATTGATCAACTGTGATGTCCGGTTAAGATGAAAATAAACTATTACTCTGTCGAGCTGATTATCTTTCTGAAACACGTCACAAAAACTTACAGAAACGGATAACACAAACATGATGTTGGAAATATACACTTATCAGAATAGTTATATTAAACTTGTCTATTTCAGTTAAAGCCATTTCAGTTATAAAGCTGTCTCATATGTAATTTCTCCTTTAATTCTATAATATAACCACTAGGTGGAGGTCTAAGCACATTTTCTGTATTCTCGTTGTTTTAACGTAAGAAGAAGACTTGTACGTGTTGACTGTTGAGAACGGTGTTTGGAGTTTTTAAAAGACGCGGACCAGACGGAAAAACAAGACATACTGCATCATTGCGTTCAATATTTTAACGAGGGCCACTCGTGACGCTGTACACGGTGTAAACATCAGCTTGAGGACTCTTAAAAATGTATATACGTCTCAGTTCTGGATGGAGTTATTTGCAGACCTTAGAGATGCTGGATACTTCAACGGGAGTCGTGAGCGTCATTGCTTTGGTGATTTTACTCAGAACAGGGTTTCACAGGGTCTTAAAAAGTCTTAAAAAGTCTAAAATTTCAAAATCACAATTTAAGGCCTTAAAAGTCTTAAATTTGCTGAAGTATTGTGTTCTAGGTCTTAAATAATTTTTAACAGGTCTTAATTTTCCTACGTCCATGTAAAACTCATTTAAATGCTCCCATAGCGCTTTGGAATGTTTTTTTTTTATTCCGTGGTGTTGTAGTTTCTTTTTCGCTAGTCCAAATATAATTCGCTGTATTATGACTACAAAATAGACCAACATGCAACAGCCAATCAGCTTTGAGCTTTCGTGTTATTGGCGCGAGTCTCTCGGATACCACAGAAAGACGTTAAACGGATTTTATTCAGCTATGAGGAAGTGCAAGTTTAGCGATACTTGGCTTGAAAAATCTGAATTTCGTGCTTGGTTAAAGCCAGTTGCAAATAACGCATTTGAAGCCTACTGCTTATGCAAGAAAGCTATTAAATTGGGAATGTTGGGTGTACGGCGCTGGAGTCTCATTCAAAAAGTGAAAAACATCTAACTGCTGTGAAGGGTCTCCAGCAAATGACAGCCATCAGCCATTACGCGCTTTGGAATAGCGGATGATGACTAATTTCCAAAATCACGGGACCGTTCGTGCTGATGTTCGACGAAAGTCTTAATCGCACCACCAAAACGAAACAGCTGGACCTGCACGTACGTTTTTGGGAGGGCGGGCAGGTGCAGTCAAGATACCTGGGATCCCAGTTCATGGGTCATGCAACTGCCGAGGACTTAATGAAACATGTGAAAGTAAGTAAATGTTTTATTTTAGCAAATAAATAAATTTGAGCTAAAATTATTTTAGCTGTTACTGACTTTGTTTATAGATTATTATTTTTTCATTAGCAAAAGGGTGATTAGAGTGGTATTTTCTGTTGAGAACTCTGTTGCACCCTGTTGACTTAAATGGGGCGTTCTCTTGAATTGCTTAGTTACCAATGATCGCTGCGTTAACTTCGACAATCGACTACTGTGGACTTCGACCGAAAACAGGAAGGCCCTGTCCCAATATGCACACTATGCCCTAAGGCCTTCCTCGAAGTGGACACTTGTTGAAAGTGCACTTAGCGGAGTAAGTGCTAAGGGCCCAGCTGTGAAAAGCAGAATTGGGACAGTTTTGCACACGTCACTATCTACGTCACTTCTGTTGTGATCAGGAGAGCAAACATAACGTGCAGGGTAGTCCGATAGACTTCTATATATCTCTGAACCGGAGCCTGTAGCGTTGAAATTTGACGTCTTGGGTAAGCTCACCGCAATGGTCTGCTGCGAATGGGTCGAGACTGCAATAAATAAAAATAAAAAGGAATAGGCTACAATAAATGATCTATGGCAGGGCTAGTATAATGGTGGCCCCAGATCATCTTTATCTGGCCCTCCAACAGTTTTTTTATGTTTAAAAACCCTCACAATCTGATATCAAAGTGCCCTCTCAGTAAAGGTTTAGCGCGTTCATAGGCAACCGCATTCATCGGTGAGTTTAACAACGCTCATTGTGGTGTACAACCCCATTCATCGGTGAGTTTATCAACGCTCAACTGCAGGTAAAGCGGCATTCAGAGGTGAGTTTAACCAAAACAACGCTAAACTGCATGTGGCTAATGTTTACACTCAGGGTACATTACGGCATGTTTTCCATAACGTTATGACGTTCTCAATATAATTCATAATCCCACGTTTATAATGAACAACGCGTTATGGTTATTGTGTTATTAAAAACTGTGTACGCAGGTGTTACAGTTAACATGGTAACACTAAGTTACACCTGGTTTACTTGTATGTTACTGATTAAGAAGTAACGTCAAAAAACAGTTATAACTGCATGAAGATGAATGGTAACACAATACTGGCAAAATACTGTTTACATCTTGCAAATGCATATGATTCAAGACTAGAATTCCCCCAGAACGGAGGGAGGGGCGGGTGACCAAACCTCATTATCATTTAAAGTCATATGCACTGAAACGGCGTGCTGAAAACGGAGCTGTTTTTGAGCAGTTAAAATTAGTGTTTTCTTAAAATACTAATGAGAATTTTTAATAAAAGTATATTACAAAGTTTTCATTTAGACCCTAAAGATTCATATTAACTTGTACAAAAATGGCATTATATGACCCCTTTAAGGTTACAAATACACACACACACACACACACTCCATCATTGCAATCTTGACATTGCAGCCTGTTCATTATAGCCGTAATAAAATATAATAATAAAATAGTAAACCTACCATATAAAAATTACTCTGTTTAAATAGTCAGTAGTACAATTCAGTATCATTCACAGTAAGCACCGCTCACTGTGATGTTTCCAAGCATATTTTTATGCCTGTAAAGAGGATGATTCTCTACGTCGGTATTGGAGCGTGAGTAAAGTACAAAGCCTATAATAACTGGCAGAAGGCAGTAAGAGAAACAGGAAGTCTGTTATAACTTCTGCATACATTAATTGATCTTGACGAAACTTCAGCAGTGTGTTCGCTGTAAGAGGCCGATCGCATGGATGTTGCTATTGTGAGTCAGTTATAGCGCCACCAACTGGCAGAAGGAAGTGTGTCACTTTCAAAATGCTTTTAAATCACCCCTTATGTCTCAAGTGAACAAACAGACCAACAGAAAGTCAGATATTTTGGTTTGAATGTGGATTTCTTGGAATTTGCACACATCTTCTCGACGGTCGAGCGAGCTTACGTTATTGCCCGTCGTGCGCTGGCGACCCTAAAGGCCCAGGGTGGCGGTGCCACCGGCTTGGGCCCGTCATTGCTGCTCGCAGCTTTAATTATTATTATTATTATTAGGGCCCAAGCACAAAGTGCGTAGGACCCTATTGTTTTCATTAGGATTATTATTAGGGCCCAAGCCTTGAAAAGGCAAGGCCCTATTGTTTTCGTTAGAATTATTATTATTATTAGGGCCCAAGCACAAAGTGCGTAGGACCCTATTGTTTTCGTTAGGATTATTAGGGCCCAAGCACAAAGTGCGTAGGACCCTATTGTTTTCGTTAGGATTATTATTATTATTATTATTATTATTATTATTATTTTTACGACTATTGGGGCACTTTTGGGGCTCTTAACATGCTCAAAAACTCTTGAAACTTTGCACACTGGTCAGAACCCGCGGCCATTAGGGCCGGGCTGAAGCTGGTACCGGGGCGTGGCAGGGGGGCTTGACGGCGCCCCCTGGAACGGGGTCCGAAAACTTGGTCCATAAATCAAACACGCTTGCATGTAATAATATGAAACTTGGTACACATATAGATCTCATCGTTTCATATATCCTTCATACTTTTACTTTTTACCTCAGGCCAACTGGAAATCGTCTATTTAGGGTTCTTTGGAAAACACATGCAATGGAATGTGAAATACTCCTCCTAGAGAATTCCACCAATCGCCACGAAACTCGGTCAGCATGAAGTCAAGACATTGAGGATGAAAAATTGCCGGCGGATTTTTGATATGTTGAACGGTTTGGCCATGGCGAGGAAACGAAATGATGGCGCGAAAAGAGAAACAGGAAGTGTGTTATAACTTCTGCATACATTAATTGATCTCGATGAAACTTCAGCAGTGGGTTCGCTGTAACAGGCCGATCGCATGGATGTGAGTATTGTGAGTCAAATTTATAGCGCCACCAACTGGCAGAACGAAGTGTGTCACTTTCAAAATGCTTTGAAATCACCCTCTTATTTTTACCCGATTTACTTAAAACTTTAGGTGTATAATGTAAACACACGGCAGATGTAGACGTGTGAAAGGATTATTGATATCTTCGATACTGTCGCCGCGGCAACGCTTCAAACTCGAATATTCTTTTTGATGCTTTTGAGACTCTTAGCATACTTGAAATTGCATGAAACTCGACAGACACATCACATTTATTAGCCAGTAGACATGTGCAAAGTTTCAGAAACGGGCGTGGTGCAGGGGCTCAGTAGCGCCACCTTTTGACAAAAGTGGGGGGGTTGCTTTACACTTTGACCCACAGTCACAAAACTCAAAAATTATATTGTTCTCATCGAGCCGGACAACTTTCTAATTTACAGTCATTATCTCAGATCAACAGAAAGTCAGATATTTTGGTTTGAATGTGGATGTTTTGGAGAATTTTCTCTGCCTCTCTCACTGACCCTACGTCTCTCTGTGTCTGGGGGAGGGGGTGATTTGGCTGTTGAATGAGAATGCTTTTATTTTTGTTTTTCAAGGTTTTGGGGCCCTTAACGTGCTCGAAAACTCTTGAAACTTTGCACACGGGTCGGAACCCGCGGCCATCAGGGTCGGACCGAAGATGGTACCTGGCGTGGCAGGGGGCTCGACAGCGCCCCTGGAATGGGATTCGAACACTTGTCCATATATCAAACATGCTTGCATGTAATTATATGAAACTCGGTACACTTGTAGGTCTCGTCGGGCCGAACAACTTTCGTGCTCTAAGTTTTACGCCAGCCCAACAGGAAGTCGGCTATTATGGGTTGTTTGGAAACACGTGCTCTGGAATTATATATATTCCTCCTAGAGAATGAATCCAATCGCCACCAAACTCGGTCGGCATGAAGTCAAGACATTGAGGATGCTACATTCCGGACGGATTTTTGATATCTCGAACGGTTTGGCCGTGGCGAGGAAATTGATTTATGACTAAAAATGGACACATGAAGTGTGTTATAACTTAGTTCTATCTACAGTTACAAAACTCGGCGTGTATATTGTTCTCGTCGAGCCGAACAACTTTCTAATTTACAGTCATTAGCTCCGACCAACAGAAAGTCAGATATTGTGGTTTGAATGTGGATTTCTTAAAATTTTTCTCTTTCTGAGTGACCCCTCCTCCTCCCTTTCTGTGTTTTTTCTCTCAGTGTCTCTCTGTCTGACAGACAGAATGGGCCTGCCAAATTTTTTTTGTGTGTGTGTGTGTGTGTGGGGAGGGAGGGGGGTTCTCTGTTGGGTTTACATTTGCTTTTTGATTGTTTGATTGTTTTTCAAGGTTTCTGGGACTTTTGGGGCCCTTAACATGCTCGAAAACTCTTGAAACTTTGCACACAGGTCAGAACCCGCGGCCATCAGGGCCGGGCTGAATCTGGTACCCGAGCGTGGCAGGGGGCTCGACAGCGACACATGGAATGGGATTCAAACACTTGTCCATATATCAAACATGCTTGCATGTAATAATATGAAACTTCGGATCACTTCTAGATCTCGTCGGGCGAACAACTTTCTAATTTACAGTCATTAGCTCAGACCAACAGAAAGTCAGATATTTTGGTTTGAATGTGGAACACATTTCAAATTAACTTTGAAGCTCAAAAAGCACATCAAAAGTAACATAAAAGAAGGAGTGTGTTATAACTTCTGCATACATTAACTGATCTCGATGAAACTTCAGCAGTGTGTTTGCGGGAAGAGGCCGGTCGCATGGATGTGACTACTGTGAGTCAAAGTTATAGCGCCACCAACTGGCAGAAGGAAGTGTGTCACTTTCAAAATGCTTTGAAATCACCCTCTTATGTCTCAAGTGAACAAACAGACCAACAGAAAATCAGATATTTTGGTTTGAATGTGGAACACATTTCAAATTAACTTTGAAGCTCCAAAAGCACATCAAAAGTAACATAAAAGAAGGGAGTGTGTTATAACTTCTGCATACATTAACTGATCTCGATGAAACTTCAGCAGTGTGTTTGCGGGAAGAGGCCGGTCGCATGGATGTGACTACTGTGAGTCAAAGTTATAGCGCCACCAACTGGAAGAAGGAAGTGTGTCACTTTCAAAATGCTTTGAAATCACCCTCTTATGTCTCAAGTGAACAAACAGACCAACAGAAAATCAGATATTTTGGTTTGAATGTGGAACACATTGCAAATGAACTTTGAAGCTCCAAAAAGCACATAAAGGCAGCATAAAAGCAAGGAAGTGTGTTATAACTTCTGCATACATTAACTGATCTCGATGAAACTTCAGCAGTGTGTCACATGGATGTGACTATTGTGAGACAAAGTTATAGCGCCACCAACTGGCAGAAGGGAGTGTGTCACTTTCAAAATGCTTTTAAATCACCCTCTTATGTCTCAAGTGAACAAACAGACCAACAGAAAGTCAGATATTTTGGTTTGAATGTGGAACACATTGCAAATGAACTTTGAAGCTCCAAAAGCACATAAAGGCAGCTTAAAAGCAAGGAAGTGTGTTATAACTTCTGCATACATTAACTGATCTCGATGAAACTTCAGCAGTGCGTAAATTATAATTACATTAATAAACCTGAACAGAGACCTCCGGATAAATACTGGCCTTCTGGATTAACACGTTTAAGTGCTGCAAAAGATATTGACCTATGACATCAAAAATTATTCTACATTTGAATTACCTCATAGATGTGACTATTGTGGTTCACGGTCCTAGGCACTGTCCCTGTCTCAAATGGCACACTTCATATGAATTTTCAGTCTTGTGTACTTATTTCAGTATGTCCATTAACTCCATGAGACCGTAGGGTGTCTCATTTTTCATTTTAGGTATCGGAAGGGTGCTCACGCATACTTTGTGGTTGATATGTGCCCTCCATGCGAACTTTTGCAGAGCCCACGCTGATGCGAGCTCTACAGCACACGTCTTCTCGACGGTCAAAGCAAGGTTACGTTATTGCCCATCGTGCACAGCGACCCTAAAGGCACGGGGGTGGCGGTGCCACCGGCTTGGGCCCGCCATCGCTGCTCGCAGCTATATTTATTATTATTATTATTTTTTTTACGACTTACGGGGCACTTTTGGGGCTCTTAACATACTCATTAACATACACATTCTTAACATACTCAAAAACTCTTGAAACTTTGCACACGGGTCAGAACCTGCGGTCATTAGGGCCGGCCTGAAGCTGGTACCCGGGCGTGGCAGGGGGGCTCGACAGCGCCCCCTGGAACAGGGGCCGAAATCTTGGTCTATAACTCAAACACGCTTGCATGTAATAATATGAAACTCGGTACACATATAGATCTCATCATTTCATATATCCTTCATACTTTTACTTTTTACCCCAGACCAACAGGAAACCGTCTATTTAGGGTTGTTTGAAAAACGCACGCAATGGAATTTGGAATACTCCTCCCAGAGAACTCCACCAATCGCCACCAAACTCGGTCAGCATGATGTCAAGACATTGACCATGAAAAATTGCCGGAGATTTTTGATATCTCCAACGGTTTGGCCGTGGCGAGGAAACGAAATGATGGCGAAACGAGAAACAGTCAGAGTGTTATAACTTCTACATACATTAATTGATCTCGATGAAACTTCAGCGGTGTGTTCGCTGTAAGAGGCCGATCGCATGGATGTGACTATTGTGAGTCAAAGTTATAGCGCCACCAACTGGCAGAAGGAAGTGTGTCACTTTCAAAATGCTTTAAAATCACCCACTTATTGTTACACGATTTACTTCAAACTTTAGGTGTATAATGTAAACACACGGCAGATGTAGACGTGTGAAAGAATTATTGATATCTTAAATACTGCTGTCGCGCAGCTCTTCAAACTTGAATTTTCTTTTTTGATGCCTGGTGCAGGGGCTCAGTAGCGCCACCTTCAGACAAAAGTGGGGTATTGGTTTCATACTTTGACCTAGAGTCAGATATTTTGGTTTGAATGTGGAACACATTGCACAAGAACTTTGAAGCTCAAAAAGCACATAAATGAAGCTTAAACAGCAAGGAACTGTGTTATAACTTCTGCATACATTACTTGATCTCGATGAAACTTAAGCAGTTTCTTCACTTGAAGAGGCCGGTCGCGTGGATGTGACTATTGTGAGTCAAAGTTATAGCGCCACCAACTGGCAGAAGGAAGTGTGTCACTTTCAAAATGCTTTGAAATCACCCCTTATGTCTCAATTGAACAAACAGTTGATAAAGAAATCGGTATCAATATATTGAATTATTAATTATTTCACTGATCAACTGTGATGTCCGGTTAAGATGAAAATAAACTATTACTCTGTCTAAGCGATTATCTTTCTGAAACACGTCACAAAAACTTACAGAAACGGATAACACAAACATGACGTTGGAAATATACACTTATCAGAATAGTTATATTAAACTTGTCTATTTCAGTTATAAAGCTGTCTCATATGTAATTTCTCCTTTAATTCTATAATATAACCACTAGATGGAGGTCTAAGCACATTTTCTGTATTCTCGTTGTTTTAACGTAAGAAGAACACTTGTACGTGTTGACTGTTGAGAACGGTGTTTGGAGATTTTAAAAGACGCGGACCAGACGGAAAAACAAGACATACTGCATCATTACGTTCAATATTTTAACGAGGGCCACTCGTACGCTGTACACGGTGTAAGCATCAGCTTGAGGACTCTTCAAAATGTATATAGGTCTCAGTTCTGGATGGAGTTATTTGCAGACCTTAGAGATGCTGGATACTTCAACGGGAGTCGTGAGCGTCATTGCTTTGGTGATACAATAAAAAATACTCTACAAAAAAAAAAAAAAAAAACAGGGTTTCCACGGGGTCTTAAAAAGTCTAAAATTTCAAAATCACAATTTAAGGCCTTAAAAGTCTTAAATTTGCTGAAGTATTGTGTTCTAGGTCTTAAATAATTTTTAACAGGTCTTAATTTTCCTACGTCCATGTAAATCTCATTTAAATGCTCCACAGCGCTTTGGAATGTTTCTTTTTTTACTTCCGTGCTGTTGTAGTTTCTTATTTCGCTAGTCCAAATATAATTCGCTGTATTATGACTACAAAATAGACCAACATGCAACAGCCAGCTTTGAGCTTTCGTGTTATTGGCGCGAGTCTCTCGGATACAACAGAAAGACGTTAAACGGATTTTATTCAGCTATGAGGAAGTGCAAGTTTAGCGATACTTGGCTTGAAAAATCTGAATTTCGTGCTTGGTTAAAGCCAGTTGCAAATAACGCATTTGAAGCCTACTGCTTATGCAAGAAAGCTATTAAATTGGGAATGTTGGGTGTACGGGCGCTGGAGTCTCATTCAAAAAGTGAAAAATATCTAACTGCTGTCAAGGGTCTCCAGCAAACTACAGCCATCAGCCATTACGCGCTTTGGAATAGCGGATGATGACTAATTTCCAAAATCACGGGACCGTTCGTGCTGATGTTCGACGAAAGTCTTCATCGCACCACCAAAACGAAACAGCTGGACCTGCACGTACGTTTTTCGTCTGCTGCGAATGGGTCGAGACTGCAATAAATAAAAATAAAAAGGAATAGGCTACAATGAATGATCTATGGCAGGGCTAGTATAATGGTGGCCCCAGATCATCTTTATCTGGCCCTCCAACAGTTTTTTTATTTTTAAAAACCCTCACAATCTGATATCAAAGTGCCCTCTCAGCAAAGGTTTAGCGCGTTCATAGGCAACCGCATTCATCGGTGAGTTTAACAACGCTCATTGTGGGTACAACACCATTCATCGGTGAGTTTAACAACGCTCAACTGCAGGTAAAGCAGCACACAGAGGTGAGTTCAACCAAAACAACGCTAAACTGCATGTGGCTAATGTTTACACTCAGGGTACATTACGGCATGTTTTCCATAACGTTACGACGTTCTCAATATAATTCATAATCACACGTTTATAATGAACAACGCGTTATGGTTATTGTGTTATTAAAAACTCTGTACGCAGGTGTTACAGTTAACATGGTAACACTAAGTTACACCTGGTTTACTTGTATGTTACTGATTAAGAAGTAATGTAAAAAAAACAGTTATAACTGCATGAAGATGAATGGTAACACAATACTGGCAAAATACTGTTTACATCTTGCAAATGCATATGATTCAAGACTAGAATTCCCCCAGAACGGAGGGAGGGGCGGGGTGACCAAACCTCATTATCATTTAAAGTCATATGCACTGAAACGGCGTGCTGAAAACGGAGCTGTTTTTGAGCAGTTAAAATTAGTGTTTTCTTAAAATACTAATGAGAATTTTTAATAAAAGTATATTACAAAGTTTTCATTTAGACCCTAAAGATTCATATTAACTTGTACAAAAATGGCATTATATGACCCCTTTAAGGTTACAAATACACACACACACACACACACACACATCATGTCATCATTGCAATCTTGACATTGCAGCCTGTTCATTATAGCCGTAATAAAATATAATAATAAAATAGTAAACCTACCATATAAAAATTACTCTGTTTAAATAGTCAGTAGTACAATTCAGTATCATTCACAGTAAGCACCGCCCACTGTGATGTTTCCAAGCATATTTTTACGCATGTAAAGAGGATGATTTTCTACGTCGGTATTGCAGTGTGAGTATAGTACAAAGCCTATAATAACTGGCAGAAGGCAGTAAGAGAAACAGGAAGTCTGTTATAACTTCTGCATACATTAATTGATCTTGACGAAACTTCAGCAGTGTGTTCGCTGTAAGAGGCCGATCGCATGGATGTTGCTATTGTGAGTCAGTTATAGCGCCACCAACTGGCAGAAGGAAGTGTGTCACTTTCAAAATGCTTTTAAATCACCCCTTATGTCTCAAGTGAACAAACAGACCAACAGAAAGTCAGATATTTTGGTTTGAATGTGGATTTCTTGGAATTTGCACACATCTTCTCGACGGTCGAGCGAAGCTTACGTTATCGCCCGTCGTGCGCTGGCGACCCTAAAGGCCCAGGGTGGCGGTGCCACCGGCTTGGGCTCGTCATCGCTGCTCGCAGCTTTAATTATTATTTAGGGCCCAAGCCTTGAAAAGGCAAGGCCCTATTGTTTTCGATTAGGATTAATATTATTATTTTTTACGACTATTGGGGCACTTTTGGGGCTCTTAACGTGCTCGAAAACTCTTGAAACTTTGCACGCGGGTCAGAACCCGCGGCCATTAGGGCCGGGCTGAAGCTGGTACCCGGGCGTGGCAGGGGTCTCGACGGCGCCCCTGGAACGGGTCCGAAAACTTGGTCCATAAATCAAACACGCTTGCATGTAATAATATGAAACTCGGTACACATATAGATCTCATCGTTTCATATATCCTTCATAATTTTACTTTTTACCTCAGCCCAACAGGAAATCGTCTATTTAGGGTTTTTTGGAAAACGCATGCAATGGAATTTGAAATACTCCTCCTAGAGAATTCCACCTATCACCACGAAACTCGGTCAGCATGAAGTCAAGACATTGAGGATGAAAAATTGCCGGCGGATTTTTGATATGTCGAACGGTTTGGCCGTGGCGAGGAAACGAAATGATGGCGCGAAAAGAGAAACAGAAGTGTGTTATAACTTCTGCATACATTAATTGATCTCGATGAAACTTCAGCAGTGTGTTTGCTGTAAGAGGCCGATCGCATGGATGTGAGTATTGTGAGTCAAAGTTATAGCGCCACCAACTGGCAGAAGGAAGTGTGTCACTTTCAAAATGCTTTGAAATCACCCTCTTATTTTTACCCGATTTACTTAAAACTTTAGGTGTATAATGTAAATACACGGCAGATGTAGACATGTGAAAGGATTATTGATATCTTCGATACTGTCGCCGTGGCAACGCTTCAAACTAGAATATTCTTTTTTGATGCTTTTGAGACTCTTAGCATACTTGAAATTGCATGAAACTCGACAGACACATCACATTTATTAGCCAGTAGACATGTGCAAAGTTTCAGAAACGGGCGTGGTGCAGGGGCGTTGCTTTACACTTTGACCCACAGTCACAAAATTCAGTAATTATATTGTTCTCATCGAGCCGGACAACTTTCTAATTTACAGTCATTAGCTCAGATCAAAAGAAAGTCAGATATTTTGGTTTGAATGTGGATGTTTTGGAGAATTTTCTCTGCCTCTCTCACTGACCCTACGTCTCTCTGTGTCTGGGGGGAGGGGGGTGATTTGGCTGTTGAATGAGAATGCTTTTATTTTTGTTTTTCAAGGTTTTGGGGCCCTTAACGTGCTCGAAAACTCTTGAAACTTTGCACACGGGTCGGAACCCGCGGCCATCAGGGCCGGGCTGAAGATGGTACCGGGCGTGGCAGGGGGCTCGACAGCGCCCCTGGAATGGGATTCGAACACTTGTCCGTATATCAAACATGCTTGCATGTAATAATATGAAACTCGGTACACTTGTAGATCTCATCGGGCCGAACAACTTTCGTGCTCTAAGTTTTACGCCAGCCCAACAGGAAGTCGGCTATTATGGGTTGTTTGGAAACACGTGCTCTGGAATTATATATATTCCTCCTAGAGAATGAATCCAATCGCCACCAAACTCGGTCGGCATGAAGTCAAGACATTGAGGATGCTACATTCCGGATGGATTTTTGATATCTCGAACGGTTTGGCCGTGGCGGAAATTGATTTAGGACTAAAATGGACACATGAAGTGTGTTATAACTTAGTTAGTTCTATCTACAGTTACAAAATTCGGCATGTATATTGTTCTCGTCAAGCCGAACAACTTTCTAATTTACAGTCATTAGCTCCGACCAACAGAAAGTCAGATATTGTGGTTTGAATGTGGATTTCTTGGAATTCCTGACAGACAGTGACCCCTCCCATTCTGTGTTTTTTCTCTCTGTGTCTCTCTCTCTGACAGACAGAATGGCCTGCCATTTTTTTTGTGTGTGTGTGTGTGTGGGGAGGGGAGGGGGAGGGAATTTCTCTGTTGGAACTTTGAAGCTCCAAAAATCACATAAATGCAACATAACAGTAACCCATAACACTCCAGTGGTTTAATCCATACTTTCAGAAGGGATATTATAGGCGTGGTGTGAAAAAGATAAATAGTATATATTGTATGTAGTATATATAGTATTTTTATATTTTTTACTATAAATTGTCCACCCTGCTCAGGAGGGGTGATATGCTTAAGTAAATCACCCCAAAAAAAAAAACAACTGAAACGGAACTCTTAAGAGAGAAGAGCTTGTGAAAGTGAAAGTAGAGATTTATAGTAAAAAATGACTTAATTATTGATCTGTTTCACACCACTTCTCATTTACTTACATTGAAAGGACCAACAGAGCTGAGATATTTGTAACCCAGATGATCCAGGCTACCAGTAGAAGAGTTGAGAGATGTGTAAAAGATGGGAAAATTAAGAAAATGCGAATAAGAGAGAACAACGAGTGCTTTAGAAGAGAAAGTGTTTCATCCACTTATGGATCGTGCTGCATTGACTGACACTCCAATGAGCCAATGGTAGCAGCGCACTGAGACTGCGCGGGCCACACTGCTGTTGTCAAAAAACATTGGGAGAGAGCGAGCGAGTCTGACGAAGCAGATACTCCTCATTAAAAAGTAGATATTGAGGAAAAGAAACTTAAATGCAATCAAAAGATTACATTTGAGTGAATGTGATAACTTTGAAGAGCTGACGCTGAAGTCGAGAATAAAAACCGATGTAGATACACGGAGCTCAAAAAGCACCGCAAATTATCTTCTTGCAAAATAAGATGTGAAATTCTTGCCTTGGTGAGTTGTTTTTTTGTTTATTGACTTGACATTTTACAAGAAACTGTTGCAGACGCAGCGGCAAATCAGTAGTGTGACATTAGAGTTCATATAGGCCGCTTGTGCATAGTGTGTGAGCTAGTGTTAATTTGCACGTTGGGCTAAAGCTAATCACATGTGAAGATGCAAACGAGTCGATAAAAAGTGACAATGTTGTGTGTAAGTGTCAAGATATTGAGTTAATGTGTTGTTTGAAGTGTATACATGATATTTGTTGCTGAAAGTGTTTGAATGGAAGATTAATTATTGTTCTGCCTTGTGTTTTTGCAAGGCTGTTTTTTTTTTGTTGGCTGTTTTTTTTTTGTTGTATGTTTGTTTCTTCCGAGAAATTGTGATCAACATCCTGGGTACGTGCAACGCATATGAGCGTATGTAAAAGGCGAGCCTTTTACAGGCGAACAACTTTCTAATTTACAGTCATTAGCTCCGACCAACAGAAAGTCAGATATTGTGGTTTGAATGTGGATTTCTCTGAATTTTTCTCTCTCTGACAGACAGACCTGCGATTCTGTGTGTGTGTGTGTGTGTGGGGAGGGAGGGGAGGGAGAGGGGTTTTCTGTTGGGTGAGATTTGCATTAAGATATTGTTTTTCAAGGTTTCGGGACTTTTGGGGCCCTTAACGTGCTCAAAAACTCTTGAAACTTTGCACACGGGTCAGAACCCTTCGGCCATCGGGGCCGGGCTGAAGCTGGTACCGGGCGTGGCAGGGGTCTCGACAGCGCCCCTTGAACGGGGTCTGAAAACTTGGTCCATATATCAAACATGCTTGCATGTAATAATATGAAACTTGGAACACTTCTAGATCTCATCGGGCCGAACAACTTTCGTGCTCTAAGTTTTACGCCAGCCCAACAGGAAGTCGGCTATTATAGGTTGTTTGGAAACACATGCTCTGGAATTATATATATTCCTCCTAGAGAATTAATCCAATCGCCACCAAACTCGGTCAGCATGAAGTCAAGACATTGAGGATGCTACATTGCGGATGGATTTTTGATATCTCCAACGTTTTGGCCGTGGCGAGGAAATTAATTTATGAATAAAAAGGACAGCATAATAATGGGAGCATAAAAGCAATCCATACGACTCCATTGGTATAATTCATAATTCCCACAGTGTACTTGCTTGTTATATTAGCTACTACAAAATATATAAATACATTTACTATCTTAACTTTAATGATCTACTTAACATAATGATAAATAATCGTAAAATATGATATCGTATGCTATGTATTGTGAATACACCCATGTTAAACATAAAAATGTACTTCCATTGCATATCATAGGAACACATAAGCGTAAATTATAATTACATTAATAAACCTGTACAAAGACCTCCAGATAAATACTGGCCTTCTGGATTAACACATTTAAGTGCTGCAAAAGATATTGGCCTATGACATCCTATGACATTAAAAATTATTCTACATTTGAATTACCTCATAGATGTGACTATTGTGGTTCACGGTCATAGGCCCTGTCCCAAATGGCACACTTCATATGAATTTTCAGTCTTGTGTACTTATTTCATGTGTCCATTAACTCCATGAGACCGTAGGGTGTCTCATTTTTCATTTTAGGTATCAGAAGTGTGCTCACGCATACTTTGTGGTTGATATGTGCCCTCGATGCGCACTTTTGCAGAGCCCACACTGATGCAAGGTCTACAGCACACATCTTCTCGACAGTCAAAGCGAGGTTATGTTATTGCCCATCGTGCACAGCAACCCTAAAGGCACGGGGGTGGCGGTGCCACCGGCTTGGGCCCGCCATCGCTGCTTGCAGCTATATTTAGGGCCCAAGCACAAAGTGCGTAGGACCCTATTGTTTTCGTTAGGATTATTAGATTCCTCCGTAAGGAGGGAATCTATTGTATTTGTCGGTTTTATTAGATTCCTCCGTAGGAGGGAATCTATTGTAATTGATGGTTTTATTATTATTATTATTATTATTATTATTATTATTATTATTGATGGTTTTATTATTATTATTAGATTCCTCCGTGAGGAATCTATGATGATGGTTTTATTATCTATTATTATTGTTATTATTATTATTATTAGATTCCTAGGAGGAATCTATTATTGATGGTATTATTATTATTATTATTATTATTATTATTATTATTATTATTATTATTATTATTCTTCTCCTTGAGCCCCAATAGCTCAAAAAGTCACTGGTCAAAAATTTTCTAAATTGGCACATTGATACTCCATGCCAACGGGTACCCCCAAACCAAGAATGGCCCACATTCGCCCATAGGTGGCGCTACAGGCCACGCCCAAAAAACAAAAATTCAAAGTGATACAATTTCCACGCCATTTGTCCAAATCTTCTGAAATTTGGTGTACATGCCTCATTCCTCATGGGGAACAAAAAGCCTCAAGAACCCATAACTTCCGCCATGATGGATTTTCCCAGACGCTGAAAATTTGCTAAAACCTACAAAACTCTTCTTCTCCTGAACCGTAGCTCCAATTGACTTGAAATTTGGTACACATGTGTAGAATGGACATCCTTGAAAACGCTACTTAGGAAAAATGAATACGATACAAAATGGCTGAAAGGGGCGTGTTTATGTAAATGTCCAAATTTTAACAATATATACGTGTCAATAAATCAAATGTAATTTTGACTGATGGTTTTTCAAACCTAACATGCTTAAAGATGACATCACTCTGAAGTACTGTGCAAAGAATGGCCATGCCAAAATTCCCATTTTCTGGTCAAAAATGTTCTAATTTGGTAAATTAATAGTACAGGCCAACAGGAATCCACAAACCAAGAATGACCGACATACGCCACTAGGGGGCACTACAGGACAAGCCAAAATTCCCATTTTCTGGTCAAAAATGTTCTAATTCGGTACAAGAATAGTACAGGCCAACAGGAATCCACAAACCAAGAATGACCGACATTCGCCACTAGGGGGCACTACAGGACAAGCCAAAATTCCCATTTTCTGGTCAAAAATTTTCTAATTTGGTACTTTGATACTACAGGCCAACAGGAACCCACATACCAAGTGTGGCCCACATTCAGCCCTTAGGGGCGCTACAGGCTACTCCAAAATTTCGTTTTCTGGTCAAAAACGCTCTAATTTGGTACATTGATACTGCAGGTCAACAGGAACCCTCAAACCAAGAATGGCCAACATTCGCCCTTAGGGGGCACTACAGGCCATGCCGAAATTCCCATTTTCTGGTCAAAAATGTTCTAATTTGGTACATTAATAGTACAGGCCAAAAGGAATCCACAAACCAAGAATGACCGACATTCACCACTAGGTGGCGCTAGAGGCCAGCTTAAATTCCCATTTTCTGGTCAAAAAGTTATAATTTGGTACATTGATACTACAGGCCAACAGGAACCCACAAACCAAGTATGGCCCACATTCGCCATTAGGGGCACTACAGGCCACTCCCAAAATTTCGTTTTCTGGTCAAAAATTTTCTAATATGGTACATTGATACTACTGGCCAACAGGAACCCACAAACAAAGAATGGCTAACATTCAGCCTCTAGGGGGCACTAGAGGCCACTTGAAATTCCCATTTTATGGTCAAAAATGTTCTAATTTGGTACATTGATACTACAGGTCAACAGGAACCCTCAAACCAAGAATGGCCAACATTCACCCCTAGGGGCGCTTACAGGTAATTCCCAAAAGTCCCATTTTCTGGTCAAATATTTTCTAATTATGTACATTGATACTACAGGCCAACAGGAACCCACAAACCAAGAATGACCCACATTTGCCCATAGGAGGCGTTACAGGCCACGCCCCCAAAAAATATTTTCAAAGTGATACCATTTCCACGCCATTTAACCAATTCTTTTGAATCTTGGTGTACATGCCTCATTTCTCATTGGGAACAAAAACGCCTCAAGGATCCATAAGGTATGATGGATTTTCCTGTAGACTGAAAATGTTTCGCTTAGGATTCAGACAGAAATACATGTTTTTGGATTCATCCATTGAGAGGGTTTAACCCCAACCCTCTACTGATCAATTTGAAATGATTTGCCATTTTGAGGAGGAATCAGCATTGCTGCTTGCAGCTATATTTATTATTATTATTATTATTATTATTATTATTATTCTTCTCCTTGAGCCCCAATAGCTCAAAAAGTCACTGGTCAAAAATTTTCTAAATTGGCACATTGATACTCCATGCCAACGGGTACCCCTAAACCAAGAATGGCCCACATTCGCCCATAGGTGGCGCTACAGGCCACGCCCAAAAAACAAAATTCAAAGTGATACAATTTCCACGCCATTTGTCCAAATCTTCTGAAATTTGGTGTACATGCCTCATTCCTCATGGGGAACAAAAAAGCCTCAAGAACCCATAACTTCCGCCATGATGGATTTTCCCGTGACGCTGAAAATTTGCGAAAACCTACAAAACTCTTCTTCTCCTGAACCGTAGCTCCAATTGACTTGAAATTTGGTACACATGTGTAGAATGGACATCCTTGAAAACGTTACTTAGGAAAAATGAATACGATACAAAATGGCTGAAAGGGGCGTGTTTATGTAAATGTCCAAATTTTAACAATATATACGTGTCAATAAATCAAATGTAATTTTGACTGATGGTTTTTCAAACCTAACATGCTTCAAGATGACATCACTCTGAAATACTGTGCAAAGAATGGCCAACATTCGCCTTAGGGGCTACAGGCCACGCAGAAATTCCCATTTTCTGGTCAAAAATGTTCTAATTTGGTACATTGATACTACAGGCCAACAGGAACCCACAAACCAAGTATGGCCCACATTCGCCCTTAGGGGGCACTAAAGGCCAAGCCAAAATTCCCATTTTCTGGTCAAACATTTTCTAATTTGGTACATTGATTCTATAGGCCAACAGGAACCCACAAACCAAGAATGGCCCACATTCGCCTCTAGGGGCACTACAGGCCACTCCAAAATTCCCATTTTCTGGTCAAATATTTTCTAATTTTGTACATTGATACTACAGGCCAACAGGAACCCACAAACCAAGAATGGCCCACATTTGCCCATAGGTGGCGCTTACAGGCCACATCCCAAAAAAATATTTTCAAAGTGATACCATTTCACGCCATTTAACTAATTCTTCTGAAACTTGGTGTACATGCCTCATTTCTCATTGGGAACAAAAAGCCTCAAGGATCCATAAGGTCTGTATTGATGGATTTTTCTGTACACTGAAAATGTTTCGCTTAGGAGCAATACGTAACTGAACGAAGTA
>NW_026266276.1:0-39717 GCF_025860055.1 Xyrauchen texanus
CGCATGGATGTGACTATTGTGAGTCAAAGTTATAGCGCCACCAACTGGCAGAAGGAAGTGTGTCACTTTCAAAATGCTTTAAAATCACCCACTTATTGTTACACGCATTTACTTCAAACTTTATGTGTATAATGTAAACACCCGCAGATGTAGACGTGTGAAAGGATTATTGATATCTTAAATACTGTTGTTGTGGCAGCTCTTCAAACTTGAATTTTCTTTTTTGATGCCTGGTGCAGGGGCTCAGTAGCCCACCTTCAGACAAAAGTGGGGTATTGGTTTCATACTTTGACCTAGAGTCAGATATTTTGGTTTGAATGTGGAACACATTGCAAATGAACTTTGAAGCTCCAAAAAGCACACAAAGGAAGCATAAAAGCAAGGAAGTGTGTTATAACTTTTGCATATATTAACTGATCTCGATGAAACTTCAGCAGTGTGTCACATGGATGTGACTACTGTGAGTCAAAGTTATAGCGCCACCAACTGGCAGAAGGAAGTGTGTCACTTTCAAAATGCTTTGAAATCACCCCTTATGTCTCAATTGAACAAACAGTTGATAAAGAAATCGGGTATCAATATATTGAATTATGAATTATTGCAGTGATCAACTTTAATGTCCGGTTAAGATGAAAATAAACTATTGCTCTGTCTAAGCCATTATCTTTCTGAAACACGCCACAAAAACTTACAGAAACTGATAACACAAACATGATGTTGGAAATATACACTTATCAGAATAGTTATATTAAACTTTAGTCTATTTCAGTTAAAGCCATTTCAGTTATAAAGCTGTCTCATGTAATTTCTCCTTTAATTCTATAATATAACCACTAGGTGGAGTTCTAAGCCTATTTTCTGTATTCTCGCTTGTTTTAACGTATGAAGAAGACTTGTACATGTTGTTGAGAACGCAGTAAAGTGTGACGATATTTCGCTCTGTGAGTTTTATGAGTACTCCGAAGTCTTTATTAAAACCAACACATGAAACATATGTCTAAAGAAAGTAGGGATGGGTTGATCGATCCGAACGTATCAAAACGTCCGAGAATGATGATCAAATTTCAAAATGCTTTGAAATCACACTCTTATTTTTATTGTAAACCTGTGATAAAACATATATGCTTGTGTTTTACATTTTTAAGAAAACAAAAAAAATGGCAGCAAACAACCACTTTTATAATTATTGTTTTGCGATCTTTACGATTGATTTTCTTTCTGATTAATTTTCTGATAAATCTACCATTTGTTGTTGAAATGACGTAGTTCCAACGGGAGTGCGAAGTGGAGGGCGGGTCCACCTTCTTCATGTAGCCAATCAGATGAGCTAATCGCTAACTCTCGATTTACTCTTATCTGATTGGTTTAAAACACGCCAGTCACCAGAACACATCTTTAACATAATTTGGCTCAGACCCGCTCTCGTTGCTGCAATGGTACTTTTAATAATGCACACATGCATGTTAAATAATAAATAAATAAAAGAACAAATGAATAAATAAATGAATAAATAAACCATGATTACTTAAGGTTACAAATACACACACACACACACACTCCATCATTGCAATCTTGACATCGCAGCCTGTTCATTATATCCGCAATAAAATATAATAATAAAATAGTAAACCTAACATATAAAAATTACTCTGTTTAAATTAGGGCTGGGCGATAAAACGATCTCGATATGGCATCGCGATAATATTTATTTAGACTACGATGATAAACTTTTGACATGTTTACTCGATATGGATAGACCTAACAGCCTATTACAAAGCAGAAATAAACGGACAACAGCCAGTCAGAACGCAGATTTTGGCTTGTGCGTCTAAGTACACGCCCATTTGCTAGCAGAGCACTGTTTGAGCTACCGGCAGTGAAGAAAGTGAGTGTAAAGAAAAATGAGTGGAAACGATCGAACTCGAACTATCTTCCAAAGCTGAGGAAATTGTTGACAAAAAAGGTAACAAGACGCCAATTATATGGAAGTGGTTTGATATCTGAAAAGCGACGACGCCAGCAAATAAAGACGGTCTCGCGAAATATGCCGCCGGTCGGTGATAACCAAGACGGAAACACAAATAAAACCTTTTCGGTCACCTGAAAAGGTACCATCCCAGCGACCACACCGAGAGTATGAAAATGCGGCCCATGTTAATGTTACTCCGGTCCAAAAGTTTTGCAGACTAGTCTTTCTGGCAAAAACCTATAATAGGGTAATTAGGTTACATGAGCACTACCTAAAAGGTGTAGCATAGTGACTGGTTTACAATGTTTACATTTTGCACTTTTTACTCAGATTGCTACCTCTAAAACATTTGAGATATTTAAAACCAGTACACAATTAATATTTTATTTATCTGACAGTTAAGTACTTAAATCTGCCAGGGACTTTGTGGTTCACTTGTTTACATTTGTTGTCTTGGTTGTACCTCTGCAAACATTTTGAAATGTTTGCTGCCCTGCCAAAGAAATTTGATGTGATAGTACTGTAGTCACAGCTTTTAGTTTGATATTTTATAATCAGTTACAAGGCAAGCTAACTTGCATTGTTTTGTCAAGGCAGATAAAGCATGTTTGCTAAAAGTAAAATGTTAACATTTAGATTTAAAGTTTATCAATATTCTTTTATAACAAAATATATTCTCAACCAATCCATGTTTGCACAGTTAAATGTTTGCATTGTTATTTATTTATGTTAATAAACTATATAGTTCAACTATTGAACCTTCTGGTTTCTTCAGGCATCATTATCAGTATACTTTTCAAACGGGCAGCATTATTAAATTATATATCGTGAACAAATATCGATATCGATCAATATGGAAAAAATATCGTGATAATATATTTTGCCATATCGCCCAGCCCTAGTTTAAATAGTCAGTAGTACAATTCAGTATCATTCACAGTAAGCACCGCCCACTGTGATGTTTCCAAGCATATTTTTGCACATGTAAAGCGGATGATTTTCTACGCCGGTATTGGAGCGTGAGTAAAGTACAAAGCCTATAATAAAGAATAGTTTAGCATCCAAATACATCGCAAATGTAAAAACATTTTGATTGTAAAGAGAGCGCTTTTTTTATTCGTGTTCTGTTCTGAATATCATTCAATTTCAAGGATTTGTTGTGGAATGTTTTGAGAGTATCATCAAATAAGAATAATTCTCTCGTTTTAGTGATTCCCTAGTTATTTTTTTTATAATTCTAATCAGGTAAGGCAAGTAATATTCTCTGTGTCTTTATATAAATAAACCAAAACAAAAAAGTTTGAGCACCGCTGCTTTATGGCACGCTTTGGATTGTGGTCAGCACAGAAAACAGCGCACGATTCTTAAATGGTTTGAAAGTTATATTGAAATGCTTACAAAGGAATGGATAAGAGGAATCGACATTTTTATTTAAAAACAAGTCATCTGAAACCTGACATCAAGTAAGGTGAGGAACAACGAATTTCACACACTTGGAAAATGCTTTTATTTGAATGAGTGAATGTGGCTCTTAAAAGAGCCATTGTTGCTGCCCTTAAAAGGACATTTGTTGCTTCATCTTCTGAGTTCCACCTGCAGAGCTTCTCGGAGGTTGCTCGGCAGAAGCTGGTTTCCCTCTGGTCTCAGGTGGACTCCGCCTCTGCACAGATGGAACAAGCCGATGTTTCTGTGGTGAATGCAGCGCATCTGCCTCTCTGCCAAGAAGCCAGACATGGCGCCGTTGATCCACCGCCGCTTCGTTCAATGCCATAGCCAGTCCTGCCAGTCTGTCCTCTCCAATTTAGACGGGGTAAAATGCCAGAAAACACCAGCCTGGTTCTGGGAAACATTTGTAAGACTTCGGTCAGGTCACTCTTTATTTCCCGAAGAAAATCGAGGCGGTTGCGCCCACCCGACACAAACTGTTCCCTCCCAGGTGAATAATGAGAATATCTGGAGCTGTAGCTTTGGCCCTGAGAGAGCGCAGAGCTGGAAACAGCTGCTCCCAGAGTCTGCCTCCTCTGCCGCCCCAGGTGATCTCACACTGAAGACCGAGGTTTCCGCCCAGGCGCTGCTCACAGAAGCGAGTATGCAGTGTGCGGATGATGGAACTGCCGACGATCCAAACACGTGAAGCCATCTCAAAGACGAAGTGAGGGAATGTGATTTACAACCGGTATTTATGAGTGTTGCACGCTTGGTTCCTAAAGGTGTTACAGGCCCCACCCATTTCCAGATTCAATAATCGGCTCGTTCTTACATAGTAGAGCACGCTCAGCACATGCGCAGTCTTCAAAAACGGTAGCTTTATTTATTTATGTACCGTACAAAAACGGTACATAAATAACATTTGTATGTGTTCTAAACAAAAGACACAGGTTGTACTGAATGTCAGCTTGTTTATTTGGCTCAAGATAAGGATTTATTAAGTCCACATGTCATGCAAACAAGAAATGCTTCTAACTAGGTCGAGAGCTGTCGCTACGAATGTTCGTTGGAGCTCTACAGCACACATCTTCTCGACAGTCAAAGCGAGGTTACGTTATTGCCCATCGTGCACAGCAACCCTAAAGGCATGGGGTGGCGGTGCCACCGCTTGGGCTCGCCATCGCTGCTCGCAGCTTTAATTAGGGCCCAAGCACAAAGTGCGTAGGACCCTATTGTTTTCGATTAGGATTATTATTATTATTATTATTATTATTATTTTTTTTACGACTATTGGGGCACTTTTGGGGCTCTTAACGTGCTCAAAAACTCTTGAAACTTTGCACACGGGTCAGAACCCGCGGCCATCAGGGCCGGGCTGAAGCTGGTACCGGGCGTGGCAGGGGGCTCGACAGCGCCCCTGGAACAGGGTCCGAAAACTTGGTCTATAACTCAAACACGCTTGCATGTAATAATATGAAACTCGGTACACGTATAGATCTCATCGTTTCATATATCCTTCATACTTTTACTTTTTACCCCAGACCAACAGGAAACCGCCTATTTAGGGTTGTTTGAAAAACGCACGCAATGGAATTTGGAATACTCCTCCCAGAGAATTCCACCAATCGCCACCAAACTCGGTCAGCATGATGTCAAGACATTGAGCATGAAAAATTGCCGGCAGATTTTTGATATCTCTAACGGTTTGGCCGTGGCGAGGAAACGAAATGATGGCTGAAAAGAGAAACAGGAAGTGTGTTATAACTTCTGCATACATTAATTGATCTCCATGAAACCGCAGCAGCGTGATCGCTGGAAGAAGCCGATCGCATGGATGTGACTATTGTCAGTCAAAGTTATAGCGCCACCAACTGGCAGAAGGAAGTGTGTCACTTTCAAAATGCTTTGAAATCACCCACTTATTTTTACCCGATTTACTTAAAACTTTAGGTGTATAATGTAAACACACGGCAGATGTAGACATGTGAAAGGATTATTGATATCTTCGATACTGTCGCCGCGGCAACGCTTCAAACTCGAATATTCTTTTTGATGCTTTTGAGACTCTTAGCATACTTGAAATTGCATGAAACTCGACAGACACATCACATTTATTAGCCAGTACACATGTGCAAAGTTTCAGAAACGGGCGTGGTGCAGGGGCTCAGTAGCGCCACCTTTTGACAAAAGTGGGGGTTGCTTTACACTTTGACCCACAGTCACAAAACTCAGGAATTATATTGTTCTCATCGAGCCGGACAACTTTCTAATTTACAGTCATTAGCTCAGACCAACAGAAAGTCAGATATTGTGGTTTGAATGTGGATGTTTTGGAGAATTTTCTCTCCTCTCTCACTGACCCTACGTCTCTCTGTGTCTGGGGGAGGGTGCTGATTTTGCTGAGGAGTGAAAATGCTTTTATTTTTGTTTTTCAAGGTTTTGGGGCCCTTAACGTGCTCGAAAACTCTTGAAACTTTGCACACGGGTCGGAACCCGCTGCCATCAGGGTCGGACCGAAGATGGTACCTGGGCGTGGCAGGGGGCTCGACAGCGCCCCTGGAATGGGATTCGAACACTTGTCCATATATCAAACATGCTTGCATGTAATGATATGAAACTCGGTACACTTGTAGGTCTCGTCGGGCCGAACAACTTTCGTGCTCTAAGTTTTACGCCAGCCCAACAGGAAGTCGGCTATTATGGGTTGTTTGGAAACACGTGCTCTGGAATTATATATATTCCTCCTAGAGAATGAATCCAATCGCCACCAAACTCGGTCGGCATGAAGTCAAGACATTGAGGATGCTACATTCCGGACGGATTTTTGATATCTCGAACGGTTTGGCCGTGGCGAGGAAATTGATTTATGACTAAAAATGGACACATGAAGTGTGTTATAACTTAGTTAGTTCTATCTACAGTTACAAAACTCAGCGTGTATATTGTTCTCGTCGAGCCGAACAACTTTCTAATTTACAGTCATTAGCTCCGACCAACAGAAAGTCAGATATTGTGGTTTGAATGTGGATTTCTTAAAATTTTTCTCTTTCTGAGTGACCCTCCTCCTCCCTTTCTGTGTTTTTTTCTCTCAGTGTCTCTCTGTCTGACAGACAGAATGGGCCTGCCAAATTTTTTTTGTGTGTGTGTGTGTGTGTGGGGAGGGAGGGGGGTTCTCTGTTGGGTTTAGATTTGCTTTTTGATTGTTTGATTGTTTTTCAAGGTTTCTGGGACTTTTGGGGCCCTTAACATGCTCGAAAACTCTTGAAACTTTGCACACAGGTCAGAACCCGCGGCCATCAGGGCCGGGCTGAATCTGGTACCCGGCGTGGCAGGGGGCTCGACAGCGACACCTGGAATGGGATTCAAACACTTGTCCATATATCAAACATGCTTGCATGTAATAATATGAAACTCGAACACTTCTAGATCTCGTCGGGCCGAACAACTTTCTAATTTACAGTCATTAGCTCAGACCAACAGAAAGTCAGATATTTTGGTTTGAATGTGGAACACATTTCAAATTAACTTTGAAGCTCCAAAAGCACATCAAAAGTAACATAAAAGAAGGGAGTGTGTTATAACTTCTGCATACATTAACTGATCTCGATGAAACTTCAGCAGTGTGTTTGTGGGAAGAGGCCGGTCGCATGGATGTGACTACTGTGAGTCAAAGTTATAGCGCCACCAACTGGCAGAAGGAAGTGTGTCACTTTCAAAATGCTTTGAAATCACCCTCTTATGTCTCAAGTGAACAAACAGACCAACAGAAAATCAGATATTTTGGTTTGAATGTGGAACACATTTCAAATTAACTTTGAAGCTCCAAAAGCACATCAAAAGTAACATAAAAGAAGGGAGTGTGTTATAACTTCTGCATACATTAACTGATCTCGATGAAACTTCAGCAGTGTGTTTGCGGAAGAGGCCGGTCGCATGGATGTGACTACTGTGAGTCAAAGTTATAGCGCCACCAACTGGCAGAAGGAAGTGTGTCACTTTCAAAATGCTTTGAAATCACCCTCTTATGTCTCAAGTGAACAAACAGACCAACAGAAAATCAGATATTTTGGTTTGAATGTGGAACACATTGCAAATGAACTTTGAAGCTCCAAAAAGCACATAAAGGCAGCATAAAAGCAAGGAAGTGTGTTATAACTTCTGCATACATTAACTGATCTCGATGAAACTTCAGCAGTGTGTCACATGGATGTGACTATTGTGAGACAAAGTTATAGCGCCACCAACTGGCAGAAGGGAGTGTGTCACTTTCAAAATGCTTTTAAATCACCCTCTTATGTCTCAAGTGAACAAACAGACCAACAGAAAGTCAGATATTTTGGTTTGAATGTGGAACACATTGCAAATGAACTTTGAAGCTCCAAAAAGCACATAAAGGCAGCATAAAAGCAAGGAAGTGTGTTATAACTTCTGCATACATTAACTGATCTCGATGAAACTTCAGCAGTGCGTAAATTATAATTACATTAATAAACCTGAACAGAGACCTCCGGATAAATACTGGCCTTCTGGATTAACACGCTTAAGTGCTGCAAAAGATATTGACCTATGACATCAAAAATTATTCTACATTTGAATTACCTCATAGATGTGACTATTGTGGTTCACGGTCCTAGGCACTGTCCCTGTCTCAAATGGCACACTTCATATGAATTTTCAGTCTTGTGTACTTATTTCGTGTGTCCATTAACTCCATGAGACCGTAGGGTGTCTCATTTTTCATTTTAGGTATCGGAAGGGTGCTCACGCATACTTTGTGGTTGATATGTGCCCTCCATGCGAACTTTTGCAGAGCCCACGCTGATGCGAGCTCTACAGCACACGCCTTCTCGACGGTCAAAGCGAGGTTACGTTATTGCCCATCGTGCACAGCGACCCTAAAGGCATGGGGTGGCGGTGCCACCGGCTTGGGCTCGCCATCGCTGCTCGCAGCTATATTTATTATTGTTATTATTAGGCCCAAGCACAAAGTGCGTAGGACCCTATTGTTTTCAAGTAGGATTATTATTATTATTATTGGCCTATTAGCACTAGAAGCAGGCCAGTAAGCAGACCCTATTGTTTTGCTAGGATTAGGTTAGATTATTATTATTATTATTATTATTATTATTATTATTTATTTATTTATTTTACTTACTTTTACGGGCACTTTTGGGGCTCTTAACATGCTCAAAAACTCTTGAAACTTTGCACACGGGTCAGAACCTGTGGTCATTAGGGCCGGGCTGAAGCTGGTACCCGGGCGTGGCAGGGGCTCGACAGCGCCCCTGGAACAGGGTCCGAAAACTTGGTCTATAACTCAAACACGCTTGCATGTAATAATATGAAACTGGGTACACATATAGATCTCATCGTTTCATATATCCTTCATACTTTTACTTTTTACCCCAGACCAACAGGAAACCGTCTATTTAGGGTTGTTTGAAAACGCACGCAATGGAATTTGGAATACTCCTCCCAGAGAATTCCACCAATCGCCACCAAACTCGGTCAGCATGATGTCAAGACATTGAGCATGAAAAATTGCCGGCAGATTTTTGATATCTCTAACGGTTTGGCCGTGGCGAGGAAACGAAATGATGGCGAGAAACGAGAAACAGTCAGAGTGTTATAACTTCTGCATACATTAATTGATCTCGATGAAACTTCAGCGGTGTGTTCGCTGTAAGAGGCCGATCGCATGGATGTGACTATTGTGAGTCAAAGTTATAGCGCCACCAACTGGCAGAAGGAAGTGTGTCACTTTCAAAATGCTTTAAAATCACCCACTTATTGTTACACGATTTACTTCAAACTTTATGTGTATAATGTAAACACCGGCAGATGTAGACGTGTGAAAGGATTATTGATATCTTAAATACTGTTGTTGTGGCAGCTCTTCAAACTTGAATTTTCTTTTTGATGCCTGGTGCAGGGGCTCAGTAGCGCCACCTTCAGACAAAAGTGGGGTATTGGTTTCATACTTTGACCTAGAGTCAGATATTTTGGTTTGAATGTGGAACACATTGCAAATGAACTTTGAAGCTCCAAAAAGCACACAAAGGAAGCATAAAAGCAAGGAAGTGTGTTATAACTTTTGCATATATTAACTGATCTCGATGAAACTTCAGCAGTGTGTCACATGGATGTGACTACTGTGAGTCAAAGTTATAGCGCCACCAACTGGCAGAAGGAAGTGTGTCACTTTCAAAATGCTTTGAAATCACCCCTTATGTCTCAATTGAACAAACAGTTGATAAAGAAATCGGGTATCAATATATTGAATTATGAATTATTGCAGTGATCAACTTTAATGTCCGGTTAAGATGAAAATAAACTATTGCTCTGTCTAAGCCATTATCTTTCTGAAACACGTCACAAAAACTTACAGAAACTGATAACACAAACATGATGTTGGAAATATACACTTATCAGAATAGTTATATTAAACTTTAGTCTATTTCAGTTAAAGCCATTTCAGTTATAAAGCTGTCTCATGTAATTTCTCCTTTAATTCTATAATATAACCACTAGGTGGAGTTCTAAGCCTATTTTCTGTATTCTCGTTGTTTTAACGTATGAAGAAGACTTGTACATGTTGTTGAGAACGCAGTAAAGTGTGACGCATATTTCGTTCTGTGAGTTTTATGAGTACTCCGAGTCTTTATTAAAACCAACACATGAAACATATGTCTAAAGAAAGTAGGGATGGGCTGATCGATCCGAACGTATCAAAACGTCCGAGAATGATGATCAAATTTCAAAATGCTTTGAAATCACACTCTTATTTTTATTGTAAACCTGTGATAAAACATATATGCTTGTGTTTTACATTTTTAAGAAAACAAAAAAATGGCAGCAAACAACCACTTTTATAATTATTGTTTTGCGATCTTTGCGATTGATTTTCTTTCTGATTAATTTTCTGATAAATCTACCATTTGTTGTTGAAATGACGTAGTTCCAACGGGAGTGCGAAGTGGAGGGCGGGTCCACCTTCTTCATGTAGCCAATCAGATGAGCTAATCGCTAACTCTCGATTTACTCTTATCTGATTGGTTTAAAAACACGCCAGTCACCAGAACACATCTTTAACATAATTTGGCTCAGACCCGTTCTCGTTGCTGCAATGGTACTTTTAATAATGCACACATGCATGTTAAATAATAAATAAATAAAAGAACAAATGAATAAATAAATGAATAAATAAACCATGATTACTTAAGGTTACAAATACACACACACACACACACTCCATCATTGCAATCTTGACATCGCAGCCTGTTCATTATATCCGCAATAAAATATAATAATAAAATAGTAAACCTAACATATAAAAATTACTCTGTTTAAATTAGGGCTGGGCGATAAAACGATCTCGATATGGCATCGCGATAATATTTATTTAGACTACGATGATAAACTTTTGACATGTTTACTCGATATGGATAGACCTAACAGCCTATTACAAAGCAGAAATAAACGGACAACAGCCAGTCAGAACGCAGATTTTGGCTTGTGCGTCTAAGTACACGCCCATTTGCTAGCAGAGCACTGTTTGAGCTACCGGCAGTGAAGAAAGTGAGTGTAAAGAAAAATGAGTGGAAACGACGAACTCGAACTATCTTCCAAAGCTGAGGAAATTGTTGACAAAAAAGGTAACAAGACGTCAATTATATGGAAGTGGTTTGGATATCTGAAAAGCGACGACGCGCAAATAAAGACGGTCTCGCGAAATATGCCGTCGGTCGGTGATAACCAAGACGGGAAACACAAATAAAACCTTTTCGGTCACCTGAAAAGGTACCATCCCAGCGACCACACCGAGAGTATGAAAATGCGGGCCCATGTTAATGTTACTCCGTCCAAAAGTTTTGCAGACTAGTCTTTCTGGCAAAAACCTATAACTAGGGTAATTAGGGTTACATGAGCACTACCTAAAAGGTGTAGCATAGTGACTGGTTTACAATGTTTACATTTTGCACTTTTTACTCAGATTGCTACCTCTAAAACATTTGAGATATTTAAAACCAGTACACAATTAATATTTTATTTATCTGACAGTTAAGTACTTAAATCTGCCAGGGACTTTGTGGTTCACTTGTTTACATTTGTTGTCTTGGTTGTACCTCTGCAAACATTTTGAAATGTTTGCTGCCCTGCCAAAGAAATTTGATGTGATAGTACTGTAGTCACAGCTTTTAGTTTGATATTTTATAATCAGTTACAAGGCAAGCTAACTTGCATTGTTTTGTCAAGGCAGATAAAGCATGTTTGCTAAAAGTAAAATGTTAACATTTAGATTTAAAGTTTATCAATATTCTTTTATAACAAAATATATTCTCAACCAATCCATGTTTGCACAGTTAAATGTTTGCATTGTTATTTATTTATGTTAATAAACTATATAGTTCAACTATTGAACCTTCTGGTTTCTTCAGGCATCATTATCAGTATACTTTTCAAACGGGCAGCATTATTAAATTATATATCGTAACAAATATCGATATCGATCAATATGGAAAAAAATATCGTGATAATATATTTTGCCATATCGCCCAGCCCTAGTTTAAATAGTCAGTAGTACAATTCAGTATCATTCACAGTAAGCACCGCTCCACTGTGATGTTTCCAAGCATATTTTTGCACATGTAAAGCGGATGATTTTCTACGTCGGTATTGGAGCGTGAGTAAAGTACAAAGCCTATAATAAAGAATAGTTTAGCATCCAAATACATCGCAAATGTAAAAACATTTTGATTGTAAAGAGAGCGTTTTTTTATTCGTGTTCTGTTCTGAATATCATTCAATTTCAAGGATTTGTTGTGGAATGTTTTGAGAGTATCATCAAATAAGAATAATTCTCTCGTTTTAGTGATTCCCTAGTTATTTTTTTTATAATTCTAATCAGGTAAGGCAAGTAATATTCTCTGTGTCTTTATATAAATAAACCAAAACAAAAAAGTTTGAGCACCGCTGCTTTATGGCACGTTTTGGATTGTGGTCAGCACAGAAAACAGCGCACGATTCTTAAATGGTTTGAAAGTTATATTGAAATGCTTACAAAGGAATGGATAAGAGGAATCGACATTTTTATTTAAAAACAAGTCATCTGAAACCTGACATCAAGTAAGGTGAGGAACAACGAATTTCACACACTTGGAAAATGCTTTTTATTTGAATGAGTGAATGTGGCTCTTAAAAGAGCCATTGTTGCTGCCCTTAAAAGGACATTTGTTGCTTCATCTTCTGAGTTCCACCTGCAGAGCTTCTCGGAGGTTGCTCGGCAGAAGCTGGTTTCCCTCTGGTCTCAGGTGGACTCCGTCTCTGCACAGATGGAACAAGCCGATGTTTCTGTGGTGAATGCAGCGCATCTGCCTCTCTGCCAAGAAGCCAGACATGGCGCCGTTGATCCACCGCCGGCTTCGTTCAATGCCATAGCCAGTCCTGCCAGTCTGTCCTCTCCAATTTAGACGGGGTAAAATGCCAGAAAACACCAGCCTGGTTCTGGGAAACATTTGTAAGACTTCGGTCAGGTCACTCTTTATTTCCCGAAGAAAATCGAGGCAGTTGCGGCCCACCCGACACAAACTGTTCCCTCCCAGGTGAATAATGAGAATATCTGGAGCTGTAGCTTTGGCCCTGAGAGAGCGCAGAGCTGGAAACAGCTGCTCCCAGAGTCTGCCTCCTCTGCCGTCCCAGGTGATCTCACACTGAAGACCGAGGTTTCCGCCCAGGCGCTGCTCACAGAAGCGAGTATGCAGTGTGCGGATGATGGAACTGCCGACGATCCAAACACGTGAAGCCATCTCAAAGACGAAGTGAGGGAATGTGATTTACAACCGGTATTTATGAGTGTTGCACGCTTGGTTCCTAAAGGTGTTACAGGCCCCACCCATTTCCAGATTCAATAATCGGCTCGTTCTTACATAGTAGAGCACGTTCAGCACATGCGCAGTCTTCAAAAACGGTGCTTTATTTATTTATGTACCGTACAAAAACGGTACATAAATAACATTTGTATGTGTTCTAAACAAAAGACACAGGTTGTACTGAATGTCAGCTTGTTTATTTGGCTCAAGATAAGGATTTATTAAGTCCACATGTCATGCAAACAAGAAATGCTTCTAACTAGGTCGAGAGCTGTCGCTATGAATGTTCGTTGGAGCTCTACAGCACACATCTTCTTCTCGACAGTCAAAGCGAGGTTACGTTATTGCCCATCGTGCACAGCAACCCTAAAGGCACGGGGTGGCGGTGCCACCGCTTGGGCTCCGCCATCGCTGCTCGCAGCTTTAATTATTATTATTATTATTATTATTATTATTATTATTATTATTATTTTTTTTACGACTTACGGGGCACTTTTGGGGCTCTTAACATGCTCAAAAACTCTTGAAACTTTGCACACGGGTCAGAACCTGCGGTCATTAGGGCCGGGCTGAAGCTGGTACCCGGGCGTGGCAGGGGCTCGACAGCGCCCCTGGAACAGGGTCCGAAAACTTGGTCTATAACTCAAACACGCTTGCATGTAATAATATGAAACTGGGTACACATATAGATCTCATCGTTTCATATATCCTTCATACTTTTACTTTTTACCCCAGACCAACAGGAAACCGCCTATTTAGGGTTGTTTGAAAACGCACGCAATGGAATTTGGAATACTCCTCCCAGAGAATTCCACCAATCGCCACCAAACTCGGTCAGCATGATGTCAAGACATTGAGCATGAAAAATTGCCGGCAGATTTTTGATATCTCTAACGGTTTGGCCGTGGCGAGGAAACGAAATGATGGCGAGAAACGAGAAACAGTCAGAGTGTTATAACTTCTGCATACATTAATTGATCTCGATGAAACTTCAGCAGTGTGTTCGCTGTAAGAGGCCGATCGCATGGATGTGACTATTGTGAGTCAAAGTTATAGCGCCACCAACTGGCAGAAGGAAGTGTGTCACTTTCAAAATGCTTTAAAATCACCCACTTATTGTTACACGATTTACTTCAAACTTTATGTGTATAATGTAAACACCCGGCAGATGTAGACGTGTGAAAGGATTATTGATATCTTAAATACTGTTGTCGTGGCAGCTCTTCAAACTTGAATTTTCTTTTTTGATGCCTGGTGCAGGGGCTCAGTAGCGCCACCTTCAGACAAAAGTGGGGTATTGGTTTCATACTTTGACCTAGAGTCAGATATTTTGGTTTGAATGTGGAACACATTGCACAAGAACTTTGAAGCTCAAAAAGCACATAAATGCAGCTTAAACAGCAAGGAAGTGTGTTATAACTTCTGCATACATTACTTGATCTCGATGAAACTTCAGCAGTTTCTTCACTGGAAGAGGCCGGTCGCGTGGATGTGACTATTGTGAGTCAAAGTTATAGCGCCACCAACTGGCAGAAGGAAGTGTGTCACTTTCAAAATGCTTTGAAATCACCCCTTATGTCTCAATTGAACAAACAGTTGATAAAGAAATCGGTATCAATATATTGAATTATGAATTATTGCAGTGATCAACTGTGATGTCCGGTTAAGATGAAAATAAACTATTACTCTGTCTAAGCGATTATCTTTCTGAAACACGCCACAAAAACTTACAGAAACGGATAACACAAACATGATGTTGGAAATATACACTTATCAGAATAGTTATATTAAACTTGTCTATTTCAGTTAAAGCCATTTCAGTTATAAAGCTGTCTCATATGTAATTTCTCCTTTAATTCTATAATATAACCACTAGGTGGAGGTCTAAGCACATTTTCTGTATTCTCGTTGTTTTAACGTAAGAAGAAGACTTGTACGTGTTGACTGTTGAGAACGGTGTTTGGAGTTTTTAAAAGACGCGGACCAGACGGAAAAACAAGACATACTGCATCATTGCGCTCAATATTTTAACGAGGGCCACTCGTGACGCTGTACACGGTGTAAACATCAGCTTGAGGACTCTTAAAAATGTATATAGGTCTCAGTTCTGGATGGAGTTATTTGCAGACCTTAGAGATGCTGGATACTTCAACGGGAGTCGTGAGCGCCATTGCTTTGGTGATGTTACTCAGAACAGGGTTTCCAAGGGTCTTAAAAAGTCTTAAAAAGTCTAAAATTTCAAAATCACAATTTAAGGCCTTAAAAAGTCTTAAATTTGCTGAAGTATTGTGTTCTAGGTCTTAAATAATTTTTAACAGGTCTTAATTTTCCTACGTCCATGTAAATCTCATTTAAATGCTCCTCAGCGCTTTGGAATGTTTTTTTTTTTAATTCCGTGGTGTTGTAGTTTCTTATTTCGCTAGTCCAAATATAATTCGCTGTATTATGACTACAAAATAGACCAACATGCAACAGCCAATCAGCTTTGAGCTTTCGTGTTATTGGCTTGAGTCTCTCGGATACCACAGAAAGACGTTAAACGGATTTTATTCAGCTGTGAGGAAGTGCAAGTTTAGCGATACTTGGCTTGAAAAATCTGAATTTCGTGCTTGGTTAAAGCCAGTTGCAAATAACGCATTTGAAGCCTACTGCTTATGCAAGAAAGCTATTAAATTGGGAATGTTGGGTGTACGGGCGCTGGAGTCTCATTCAAAAAGTGAAAAACATCTAACTGCTGTGAAGGGTCTCCAGCAAACGACAGCCATCAGCCATTACGCGCTTTGGAATAGCGGATGATGACTAATTTCCAAAATCACGGGACCGTTCGTGCTGATGTTCGACGAAAGTCTTAATCGCACCACCAAAACGAAACAGCTGGACCTGCACGTACGCTTTTGGGAGGGCGGGCAGGTGCAGTCAAGATACCTGGGATCCCAGTTCATGGGTCATGCAACTGCCGAGGACTTAATGAAACATGTGAAAGTAAGTAAATGTTTTATTTTAGCAAATAAATAAATTTGAGCTAAAATTATTTTAGCTGTTACGACTTTGTTTATAGATTATTATTTTTTCATTAGCAAAAGGGTGATTAGAGTGATATTTTCTGTTGAGAACTCTGTTGCACCCTGTTGACTTAAATGGGGCGCGTTCTCTTGAATTGCTTAGTTACCAATGATCGCACGCGTTAACTCGACAATCGACTACTGTGGACTTCGACCGAAAACAGGAAGGCCCTGTCCCAATATGCACACTATGCCCTAAGGCCTTCCTCGAAGTGGACACTTGTTGAAAGTGCACTTAGCGGAGTAAGTGCTAAGGGCCCGAGCTGTGAAAAGCAGAATTGGGACAGTTTTGCACACGTCACTATCTACGCCACTTCTGTTGTGATCAGGAGAGCAAACATAACGTGCAGGGTAGTCCGATAGACTTCTATATATCTCTGAACCGGAGCCTGTAGCGTTGAAATTTGACGCCTTGGGTAAGCTCACCGCAATGGTCTGCTGCTGAATGGGTCGAGACTGCAATAAATAAAAATAAAAAGGAATAGGCTACAATAAATGATCTATGGCAGGGCTAGTATAATGGTGGCCCCCAGATCATCTTTATCTGGCCCTCCAACAGTTTTTTTATGTTTAAAAACCCTCACAATCTGATATCAAAGTGCCCTCTCAGCAAAGGTTTAGCGTGCTCATAGGCAACCGCGATTCATCGGTGAGTTTAACAACGCTCATTGTGGTGTACAACCCCATTCATCGGTGAGTTTAACAACGCTCAACTGCAGGTAAAGCGGCATTCAGAGGTGAGTTTAACCAAAACAACGCTAAACTGCATGTGGCTAATGTTTACACTCAGGGTACATTACGGCATGTTTTCCATAACGCTACGACGTTCTCAATATAATTCATAATCCCACGCTTATAATGAACAACGCGTTATGGTTATTGTGTTATTAAAAACTGTGTACGCAGGTGTTACAGTTAACATGGTAACACTAAGTTACACCTGGTTTACTTGTATGTTACTGATTAAGAAGTAATGTCAAAAAAACAGTTATAACTGCATGAAGATGAATGGTAACACAATACTGGCAAAATACTGTTTACATCTTGCAAATGCATATGATTCAAGACTAGAATTTCCCCAGAACGGAGGGAGGGGCGGGTGACCAAACCTCATTATCATTTAAAGTCATATGCACTGAAACGGCGTGCTGAAAACGGAGCTGTTTTTGAGCAGTTAAAATTAGTGTTTTCTTAAAATACTAATGAGAATTTTTAATAAAAGTATATTACAAAGTTTTCATTTAGACCCTAAAGATTCATATTAACTTGTACAAAAATGGCATTATATGACCCCTTTAAGGTTACAAATACACACACACACACACACTCCATCATTGCAATCTTGACATTGCAGCCTGTTCATTATAGCCGCAATAAAATATAATAATAAAATAGTAAACCTACCATATAAAAATTACTCTGTTTAAATAGTCAGTAGTACAATTCAGTATCATTCACAGTAAGCACCGCTCCACTGTGATGTTTCCAAGCATATTTTTGTGCATGTAAAGAGGATGATTTTCTACGCCGGTATTGGAGCGTGAGTAAAGTACAAAGCCTATAATAACTGGCAGAAGGCAGTAAGAGAAACAGGAAGTCTGTTATAACTTCTGCATACATTAATTGATCTCGACGTAAACTTCAGCAGTGTGTTCGCTGTAAGAGGCCGATCGCATGGATGTTGCTATTGTGAGTCAGTTATAGCGCCACCAACTGGCAGAAGGAAGTGTGTCACTTTCAAAATGCTTTTAAATCACCCCTTATGTCTCAAGTGAACAAACAGACCAACAGAAAGTCAGATATTTTGGTTTGAATGTGGATTTCTTGGAATTTGCACACATCTTCTCGACGGTCAGGCGAAGCTTACGTTATTGCCCGTCGTGCGCTGGCGACCCTAAAGGCCCAGGGTGGCGGTGCCACCGGCTTGGGCTCGCCATCGCTGCTCGCAGCTTTAATTGTTATTATTATTATTATTTTTTTTACTTGACTATTGGGGCACTTTTGGGGCTCTTAACGTGCTCAAAAACTCTTGAAACTTTGCACACGGGTCAGAACCCGCGGCCATTAGGGCCGGGCTGAAGCTGGTACCGGGCGTGGCAGGGGCTCGACAGCGCCCCTGGAACAGGGTCCGAAAACTTGGTCCATAAATCAAACACGCTTGCATGTAATAATATGAAACTTGGTACACATATAGATCTCATCGTTTCATATATCCTTCATACTTTTACTTTTTACCTCAGGCCAACTGGAAATCGTCTATTTAGGGTTTTTTGAAAACGCATGCAATGGAATGTGAAATACTCCTCCTAGAGAATTCCACCAATCGCCACCAAACTCGGTCAGCATGAAGTCAAGACATTGAGGATGAAAAATTGGTCAGCGGATTTTTGATATCTCGAACGGTTTGGCCGTGGCGAGGAAACGAAATGATGGCGCTAAAAGAGAAACAGGAAGTGTGTTATAACTTCTGCATACATTAATTGATCTCGATGAAACTTCAGCAGTGTGTTCGCTGTAAGAGGCCGATCGCATGGATGTGACTATTGTGAGTCAAAGTTATAGCGCCACCAACTGGCAGAAGGAAGTGTGTCACTTTCAAAATGCTTTGAAATCACCCTCTTATTTTTACCCGATTTACTTAAAACTTTAGGTGTATAATGTAAACACACGGCAGATGTAGACATGTGAAAGGATTATTGATATCTTCGATACTGTTGCCGTGCAACGCTTCAAACTTGAATATTCTTTTTGATGCTTTTGAGACTCTTAGCATACTTGAAATTGCATGAAACTCGACAGACACATCACATTTATTAGCCAGTAGACATGTGCAAAGTTTCAGAAACGGGCGTGGTGCAGGGGCTCAGTAGCGCCACCTTTTGACAAAAGTGGGGGTTGCTTTACACTTTGACCCACAGTCACAAAACTCAGTAATTATATTGTTCTCATCGAGCCGGACAACTTTCTAATTTACAGTCATTAGCTCAGACCAACAGAAAGTCAGATATTTTGGTTTGAATGTGGATGTTTTGGAGAATTTTCTCTCCTCTCTCACTGACCCTACGTCTCTCTGTGTCTGTGGGGAGGGTGCTGATTTTGCTGATGAGTGAAAATGCTTTTATTTTTGTTTTTCAAGGTTTTGGGGCCCTTAACGTGCTCGAAAACTCTTGAAACTTAGTTAGTTCTATCTACAGTTACAAAACTCGGCGTGTATATTGTTCTCATCAAGCCGAACAACTTTCTAATTTACAGTCATTAGCTCCGACCAACAGAAAGTCAGATATTGTGGTTTGAATGTGGATTTCTTTCAATTTTTCTCTCTCTGAGTGACCCCTCCCGTTCAGTGTTTTTTCTCTCTGTGTCTCTCTGACAGACAGAATGGCCCTGCCAAATTTTTTGTGTGTGTGTAGTGGGGGGAGGGAGGGGGTTCTCTGTTGGGTGAGATTTGCTTTTTGATTGTTTGATTGTTTTTCAAGGTTTCTGGGACTTTTGGGGCCCTTAACGTGCTCGAAAACTCTTGAAACTTTGCACAAGGGTCAGAACCCGCGGCCATCAGGGCCGGGCTGAAGCTGGTACCCGGGTGTGGCAGGGGGGCTCGACAGCGACACCTGGAATGGGATTCGAACACTTGTCCATATATCAAACATGCTTGCATGTAATAATATGAAACTCGGTACACTTGTAGATCTCATCGGGCCGAACAACTTTCGTGCTCTAAGTTTTACGCCAGCCCAACAGGAAGTCGGCTATTATGGGTTGTTTGGAAACACATGCTCTGGATTTATATATATTCCTCATAGAGAATTAATCCAATCGCCACCAAACTCGGTCAGCATGAAGTCAAGACATTGAGGATGCTACATTGCGGACGGATGTTTGATATCTCTAACGTTTTGGCCGTGGCGAGGAAATTAATTTATGACTAAAAAAGGACACAAAGTGTGTTATAACTTAGTTCTATCTATAGTTACAAAACTCGGCGTGTATATTGTTCTCGTCGAGCCGAACAACTTTCTAATTTACAGTCATTAGCTCCGACCAACAGACAGTCAGATATTTTGGTTTGAATGTGGAACACATAGCAAATGAACTTTGAAGCTCCAAAAAGCACATAAAGGTAGCATTAAAGCAAGGAAGTGTGTTATAACTTCTGCATACATTAACTGATCTCGATGAAACTTCAGCAGTGTGTCACATGGATGTGACTATTGTGAGTCAAAGTTATAGCGCCACCAACTGGCAGAAGGAAGTGTGTCACTTTCAAAATGCTTTGAAATCACCTTCTTATGTCTCAAGTGAACAAACAGACCAACAGAAAGTCAGATATTTTGGTTTGAATGTGGAACACATTGCAAATGAACTTTGAAGCTCCAAAAAGCACATAAAGGCAGCATAAAAGCAAGGAAGTGTGTTATAACTTCTGCATACATTAACTGATCTCGATGAAACTTCAGCAGTGCGTAAATTATAATTACATTAATAAACCTGTTCAGAGACCTCCGGATAAATACTGGCCTTCTGGATTAACACGTTTAAGTGCTGCAAAAGATATTGACCTATGACATCAAAAAATTATTCTACATTTGAATTACCTCATAGATGTGACTATTGTGGTTCACGGTCATAGGCCCTGTCCCAAATGGCACACTTCATATGAATTTTCAGTCTTGTGTACTTATTTCGTGTGTCCATTAACTCCATGAGACCAGGGTGTCTCATTTTTCATTTTAGGTATCGGAAGGGTGCTCACGCATACTTTGTGGTTGATATGTGCCCTCCATGCGCACTTTTGCAGAGCCCACGCTGATGCGAGCTCTACAGCACACGTCTTCTCGACGGTCAAAGCGAGGTTACGTTATTGCCCATCGTGCACAGCGACCCTAAAGGCACGGGGGTAGCGGTGCCAGCAGCGACTCTAAAGGCACGGGGTTGCGTGCCACCGCTTAGGCCGCCATCGCTGCTTGCAGCTATTATTATTATTATTATTTTTTTTTACGACTATTGGGGCACTTTTGGGGCTCTTAACGTGCTCAAAAACTCTTGAAACTTTGCACACGGGTCAGAACCCGCGGCCATTAGGGCCGGGCTGAAGCTGGTACCCGGGCGTGGCAGGGGTTCGACAGCGCCCCTGGAACAGGGTCCGAAAACTTGGTCCATAAATCAAACACGCTTGCATGTAATAATATGAAACTCGGTACACATATAGATCTCATCGTTTCATATATCCTTCATACTTTTACTTTTTACCTCAGCCCAACAGGAAATCGTCTATTTAGGGTTGTTTGGAAAACGCATGCAATGGAATTTGAAATACTCCTCCTAGAGAATTCCACCAATCGCCACCAAACTCGGTCAGCATGAAGTCAAGACATTGAGGATGAAAAATTGCCGGCGGATTTTTGATATCTCGAACGGTTTGGCCGTGGCGAGGAAACGAAATGATGGCGCGAAAAGAGAAACAGGAAGTGTGTTATAACTTCTGCATACATTAATTGATCTCGATGAAACTTCAGCAGTGTGTTCGCTGTAAGAGGCCGATCGCATGGATGTGACTATTGTGAGTCAAAGTTATAGCGCCACCAACTGGCAGAAGGAAGTGTGTCACTTTCAAAATGCTTTGAAATCACCCTCTTATTTTTACCCGATTTACTTAAAACTTTAGGTGTATAATGTAAACACACGGCAGATGTAGACATGTGAAAGGATTATTGATATCTTCGATACTGTTGCCGTGGCAACGCTTCAAACTCGAATATTCTTTTTTGATGCTTTTGAGACTCTTAGCATACTTGAAATTGCATGAAACTCGACAGACACATCACATTTATTAGCCAGTAGACATGTGCAAAGTTTCAGAAACGGGCGTGGTGCAGGGGCTCAGTAGCGCCACCTTTTGACAAAAGTGGGGGTTGCTTTACACTTTGACCCACAGTCACAAAACTCAGTAATTATATTGTTCTCATCGAGCCGGACAACTTTCTAATTTACAGTCATTAGCTCAGACCAACAGAAAGTCAGATATTTTGGTTTGAATGTGGATGTTTTGGAGAATTTTCTCTGCCTCTCTCACTGACCCTACGTCTCTCTGTGTCTGGGGGAGGGGGTGATTTGGCTGTTGAATGAGAATGCTTTTATTTTTGTTTTTCAAGGTTTTGGGGCCCTTAACGTGCTCGAAAACTCTTGAAACTTTGCACACGGGTCGGAACCCGCGGCCATCAGGGCCGGGCCGAAGATGGTACCGGGCGTGGCAGGGGGCTCGACAGCGCCCCTGGAATGGGATTCGAACACTTGTCCAGTATATCAAACATGCTTGCATGTAATAATATGAAACTCGGTACACTTGTAGATCTCATCGGGCCGAACAACTTTCGTGCTCTAAGTTTTACGCCAGCCCAACAGGAAGTCGGCTATTATGGGTTGTTTGGAAACACGTGCTCTGGAATTATATATATTCCTCCTAGAGAATGAATCCAATCGCCACCAAACTCGGTCGGCATGAAGTCAAGACATTGAGGATGCTACATTCGGACGGATTTTTGATATCTCGAACGGTTTGGCCGTGGCGAGGAAATTGATTTAGGACTAAAAATGGACACATGAAGTGTGTTATAACTTAGTTAGTTCTATCTACAGTTACAAAACTCGGCGTGTATATTGTTCTCGTCAAGCCGAACAACTTTCTAATTTACAGTCATTAGCTCCGACCAACAGAAAGTCAGATATTGTGGTTTGAATGTGGATTTCTTGGAATTTTCTCTCTGACAGACAGAGTGACCTCCCGTTCTGTGTTTTTTCTCTCTGTGTCTCTCTCTCTGACAGACAGAATGGCCCTGCCATTTTTTTGTGTGTGTGTGTGTGTGTGTGTGGGGAGGGAGGAGGGAATTTCTCTGTTGGAACTTTGAAGCTCCAAAAATCACATAAATGCAACATAACAGTAACCCATAACACTCCAGTGGTTTAATCCATACTTTCAGAAGGGATATTATAGGTGTGGGTGTGAAAAAGATAAATAGTATATATTGTATGTAGTATATATAGTATTTTTATATTTTTTACTATAAATTGTCCACCCTGCTCAGGAGGGGTGATATGCTTAAGTAAATCACCAAAAAAAAAAAAACAACTGAAAAAGAACTCTTAAGAGAGAAGAGCTTGTGAAAGTGAAAGTAGAGATTTATAGTAAAAAATGACTTAATTATTGATCTGTTTCTCACCACTTCTCATTTACTTACATTGAAAGGACCAACAGAGCTGAGATATTTGTAACCCAGATGATCCAGGCTACCAGTAGAAGAGTTGAGAGATGTGTAAAAAGATGGGAAAATTAAGAAAAGCGAATAAGAGAGAACAACGAGTGCTTTAGAAGAGAAAGTGTTTCATCCAATTATGGATCGTGCTGCATTGACTGACACTCCAAGGAGCCAATGGTAGCAGCGCACTGAGACTGCGCGGGCCACACTGCTGCTGTCAAAAAAACATTGGGAGAGAGCGAGCGAGTCAGACGAAGCAGATACTCCTCATTAAAAAGTAGATATTGAGGAAAAGAAACTTGAATGCAATCAAAAGATTACATTTGAGTGAAAGTGATAACTTTGAAGAGCTGACGCCGAAGTCGAGAATAAAAACCGATGTAGATACACGGAGCGCAAAAAGCACCGCAAATTATCTTCTTGCAAAATAAGATGTGAAATTCTTGCCTTGGTGAGTTGTTTTTTTGTTTATTGACTTGACATTTTACAAGAAACTGTTGCAGACGCAGCGGCAAATCAGTAGTGTGACATTAGAGTTCATATAGGCCGCTTGTGCATAGTGTGTGAGCTAGTGTTAATTTGCACGTTGGGCTAAAGCTAATCACATGTGAAGATGCAAACGAGTCGATGAAAAGTGACAATGTTGTGTGTAAGTGTCAAGATATTGAGTTAATACGTTGTTTGAAGTGTATACATGATATTTGTTGATGAAAGTGTTTGAATGGAAGATTAATTATTGTTCTGCCTTTTGTTTTTGCAAGGCTGTTTTTTTTTGTTGTATGTGTGTTTCTTCCGAGAAATTGTGATCAACATCCTGGATACGTGCAACGCATATGAGCGTATGTAAAAGGCGAGCCACCCACGGAGACCATTTGATTGAACTTTGATCTTGAACTCATCGAAACTGGTATGAGAAACCTTTTCGTTTTCGGACAAATTGGACCGAGACTTTGTTTTTGCATATTTTTCCTCGAGCTTTGAACGGAGAGACATCGATTCTGAACTGAACGATTCTAAAGAGTCAAAAACTCTTTTGATCCGAGTCATTTGACTCTGAACTGACACTAACTGAATCAATTCAGTGGATTTTGAACATTTGATTCATTTGGCTGAAAAGACTGTTACATTTTAAATTGAAAGAGTGATTTGAGTTATTAAGTTGCAATATGTTGTTTTGAGAACATTGTTTATTGTTTCTAAAAATGTTATTGGGTCATAACCAAACTGAGTCTGAGTTTTCCAAGTTTCATTTTATTATTTCATTTTCATACAAAGTATATGACAACTGTTGTCAATTGAGTTGATTTGTTTGAGTTGATGAGTCCAACTTCCTGGAATTTCAAAAAGAGATTTGATTGTAAGCATTATCATACATTGTATGTTGTCAAATTACAGTATTGAGATTTACATGCTCCAGACAAATTGCAATTAAGAATTTCTTCAACGAATACAAGATTCCAACCAGTAAAAAAAGCTCTTGGTTTTCACCTACCTGCTGTGTTGTTTCCTCTCTCCAGTAGCCGCTCCTTATCTTCTGATCAGTTGGCCCATATCGAATTATATTGAACCTTATACAAGTGTGACACACAAGACCTGGCACGTGTGCCTCGTTACATATTCTTGCATACTTTGTGGTTGATATGTGCCCTCGATGCGCACTTTTGCAGAGCCCACACTGATGCAAGCTCTACAGCACACATCTTCTCGACAGTCAAAGCGAGGTTATGTTATTGCCCATCGTGCACAGCAACCCTAAAGGCACGGGGTGGCGGTGCCACCGGCTTGGGCTCGCCATCGCTGCTTGCAGCTATATTTATTATTAGGGCCCAAGCACAAAGTGCGTAGGACCCTATTGTTTTCAAGTTAGGATTATTATTATTATTATTAGGGCCCAAGCACAAAGTGCGTAGGACCCTATTGTTTTCAGTTAGGATTATTATTATTATTATTATTATTATTATTATTTATTTTTTTTTTACGACTATTGGGGCACTTTTGGGGCTCTTAACATGCTCAAAAACTCTTGAAACTTTGCACACTGGTCAGAACCTGCGGTCATTAGGGCCGGCCTGAAGCTGGTACCGGGCGTGGCAGGGGGCTCGACAGCGCCCCTGGAACAGGGTCCGAAAACTTGGTCTATAACTCAAACACGCTTGCATGTAATAATATGAAACTCGGTACACATATAGATCTCATCATTTCATATATCCTTCATACTTTTACTTTTTACCCCAGACCAACAGGAAACCGTCTATTTAGGGTTGTTTGGAAAACGCATGCAATGGAATTTGGAATACTCCTCCCAGAGAATTCCACCAATCGCCACCAAACTCGGTCAGCATGATGTCAAGACATTGAGCATGAAAAATTGCCGGCAGATTTTTGATATCTCCAACGGTTTGGCCGTGGCGAGGAAACGAAATGATGGCGAGAAACGAGAAACAGTCAGAGTGTTATAACTTCTACATACATTAATTGATCTCGATGAAACTTCAGCAGTGTGTTCGCTGTAAGAGGCCGATCGCATGGATGTGACTATTGTGAGTCAAAGTTATAGCGCCACCAACTGGCAGAAGGAAGTGTGTCACTTTCAAAATGCTTTAAAATCACCCACTTATTGTTACACGATTTACTTCAAACTTTAGGTGTATAATGTAAACACACGGCAGATGTAGACGTGTGAAAGAATTATTGATATCTTAAATACTGTTGTTGTGGCAGCTCTTCAAACTTGAATTTTCTTTTTGATGCCTGGTGCAGGGGCTCAGTAGCGCCACCTTCAGACAAAAGTGGGGTATTGGTTTCATACTTTGACCTAGAGTCAGATATTTTGGTTTGAATGTGGAACACATTGCACAAGAACTTTGAAGCTCAAAAAAGCACATAAATGAAGCTTAAACAGCAAGGAAGTGTGTTATAACTTCTGCATACATTACTTGATCTCGATGAAACTTAAGCAGTTTCTTCACTTGAAGAGGCCGGTCGCGTGGATGTGACTATTGTGAGTCAAAGTTATAGCGCCACCAACTGGCAGAAGGAAGTGTGTCACTTTCAAAATGCTTTGAAATCACCCCTTATGTCTCAATTGAACAAACAGTTGATAAAGAAATCGGTATCAATATATTGAATTATGAATTATTTCACTGATCAACTGTGATGTCCGGTTAAGATGAAAATAAACTATTACTCTGTCTAAGCGATTATCTTTCTGAAACACGTCACAAAAACTTACAGAAACGGATAACACAAACATGACGTTGGAAATATACACTTATCAGTATAGTTATATTAAACTTGTCTATTTCAGTTATAAAGCTGTCTCATATGTAATTTCTCCTTTAATTCTATAATATAACCACTAGATGGAGGTCTAAGCACATTTTCTGTATTCTCGTTGTTTTAACGTAAGAAGAACACTTGTACGTGTTGACTGTTGAGAACGGTGTTTGGAGATTTTAAAAGACGCGGACCAGACGGAAAAACAAGACATACTGCATCATTGCGTTCAATATTTTAACGAGGGCCACTCGTGACGCTGTACACGGTGTAAGCATCAGCTTGAGGACTCTTCAAAATGTATATAGGTCTCAGTTCTGGATGGAGTTATTTGCAGACCTTAGAGATGCTGGATACTTCAACGGGAGTCGTGAGCGTCATTGCTTTGGTGATACAATAAAAAAATACTCTACAAAAAAAAAAAAAAAAAAAAAAAAACAGGGTTTCCACGGGTCTTAAAAAGTCTTAAAAAGTCTAAAATTTCAAAATCACAATTTAAGGCCTTAAAAAGTCTTAAATTTGCTGAAGTATTGTGTTCTAGGTCTTAAATAATTTTTAACAGGTCTTAATTTTCCTACGTCCATGTAAATCTCATTTAAATGCTCCCTAGCGCTTTGGAATGTTTCTTTTTTACTTCCGTGGTGTTGTAGTTTCTTATTTCAGCTAGTCCAAATATAATTCGCTGTATTATGACTACAAAATAGACCAACATGCAACAGCCAGCTTTGAGCTTTCGTGTTATTGGCGCGAGTCTCTCGGATACAACAGAAAGACGTTAAACGGATTTTATTCAGCTATGAGGAAGTGCAAGTTTAGCGATACTTGGCTTGAAAAATCTGAATTTCGTGCTTGGTTAAAGCCAGTTGCAAATAACGCATTTGAAGCCTACTGCTTATGCAAGAAAGCTATTAAATTGGGAATGTTGGGTGTACGGCGCTGGAGTCTCATTCAAAAAGTGAAAAATATCTAACTGCTGTCAAGGGTCTCCAGCAAACTACAGCCATCAGCCATTACGCGCTTTGGAATAGCGGATGATGACTAATTTCCAAAATCACGGGACCGTTCGTGCTGATGTTCGACGAAAGTCTTCATCGCACCACCAAAACGAAACAGCTGGACCTGCACGTACGTTTTTGGTCTGCTGCGAATGGGTCGAGACTGCAATAAATAAAAATAAAAAGGAATAGGCTACAATGAATGATCTATGGCAGGGCTAGTATAATGGTGGCCCCAGATCATCTTTATCTGACCCTCCAACAGTTTTTTTATTTTTAAAAACCCTCACAATCTGATATCAAAGTGCCCTCTCAGCAAAGGTTTAGCGCGTTCATAGGCAACCGCATTCATCGGTGAGTTTAACAACGCTCATTGTGGCGTACAACACCATTCATCGGTGAGTTTAACAACGCTCAACTGCAGGTAAAGCAGCACTCAGAGGTGAGTTCAACCAAAACAACGCTAAACTGCATGTGGCTAATGTTTACACTCAGGGTACATTACGGCATGTTTTCCATAACGTTACGACGTTCTCAATATAATTCATAATCACACGTTTATAATGAACAACGCGTTATGGTTATTGTGTTATTAAAAACTGTGTACGCAGGTGTTACAGTTAACATGGTAACACTAAGTTACACCTGGTTTACTTGTATGTTACTGATTAAGAAGTAATGTCAAAAAAACAGTTATAACTGCATGAAGATGAATGGTAACACAATACTGGCAAAATACTGTTTACATCTTGCAAATGCATATGATTCAAGACTACAATTCCCCAGAACGGAGGGAGGGCGGGGTGACCAAACCTCATTATCATTTAAAGTCATATGCACTGAAACGGCGTGCTGAAAACGGAGCTGTTTTTGAGCAGTTAAAATTAGTGTTTTCTTAAAATACTAATGAGAATTTTTAATAAAAGTATATTACAAAGTTTTCATTTAGACCCTAAAGATTCATATTAACTTGTACAAAAATGGCATTATATGACCCCTTTAAGGTTACAAATACACACACACACACACACTCCATCATTGCAATCTTGACATTGCAGCCTGTTCATTATAGCCGCAATAAAATATAATAATAAAATAGTAAACCTACCATATAAAAATTACTCTGTTTAAATAGTCAGTAGTACAATTCGTATCATTCACAGTAAGCACCGCTCCACTGTGATGTTTCCAAGCATATTTTTACGCATGTAAAGAGGATGATTTTCTACGTCGGTATTGGAGCGTGAGTAAAGTACAAAGCCTATAATAACTGGCAGAAGGCAGTAAGAGAAACAGGAAGTCTGTTATAACTTCTGCATACATTAATTGATCTCAACGAAACTTCAGCAGTGTGTTCGCTGTAAGAGGCCGATCGCATGGATGTTGCTATTGTGAGTCAGTTATAGCGCCACCAACTGGCAGAAGGAAGTGTGTCACTTTCAAAATGCTTTTAAATCACCCCTTATGTCTCAAGTGAACAAACAGACCAACAGAAAGTCAGATATTTTGGTTTGAATGTGGATTTCTTGGAATTTGCACACATCTTCTCGACGGTCGAGCGAGCTTACGTTATTGCCCGTCGTGCGCTGGCGACCCTAAAGGCCCAGGGTGGCGGTGCCACCGGCTTGGGCCCGCTCATCGCTGCTCGCAGCTTTAATTATTATTATTATTATTTTTTACGACTTATTGGGGCACTTTTGGGGCTCTTAACGTGCTCAAAAACTCTTGAAACTTTGCACACGGGTCAGAACCCGCGGCCATTAGGGCCGGGCTGAAGCTGGTACCGGGCGTGGCAGGGGGCTCGACAGCGCCCCCTGGAACAGGGTCCGAAAACTTGGTCTATAACTCAAACACGCTTGCATGTAATAATATGAAACTCGGTACACATATAGATCTCATCGTTTCATATATCCTTCATACTTTTACTTTTTACCCCAGACCAACAGGAAACCGTCTATTTAGGGTTGTTTGAAAAACGCACGCAATGGAATTTGAAATACTCCTCCCAGAGAATTCCACCAATCGCCACCAAACTCGGTCAGCATGATGTCAAGACATTGAGCATGAAAAATTGCCGGCAGATTTTTGATATCTCTAACGGTTTGGCCGTGGCGAGGAAACGAAATGATGGCGCGAAAAGAGAAACAGGAAGTGTGTTATAACTTCTGCATACATTAATTGATCTCGATGAAACTTCAGCGGTGTGTTCGCTGTAAGAGGCCGATCGCATGGATGTGACTATTGTGAGTCAAAGTTATAGCGCCACCAACTGGCAGAAGGAAGTGTGTCACTTTCAAAATGCTTTGAAATCACCCTCTTATTTTTACCCGATTTACTTAAAACTTTAGGTGTATAATGTAAACACACGGCAGATGTAGACATGTGAAAGGATTATTGATATCTTCGATACTGTTGCCGCGGCAACGCTTCAAACTCGAATATTCTTTTTGATGCTTTTGAGACTCTTAGCATACTTGAAATTGCATGAAACTCGACAGACACATCACATTTATTAGCCAGTAGACATGTGCAAAGTTTCAGAAACGGGCGTGGTGCAGGGGCTCAGTAGCGCCACCTTTTGACAAAAGTGGGGGTTGCTTTACACTTTGACCCACAGTCACAAAACTCAGTAATTATATTGTTCTCATCGAGCCGGACAACTTTCTAATTTACAGTCATTAGCTCAGACCAACAGAAAGTCAGATATTTTGGTTTGAATGTGGATGTTTTGGAGAATTTTCTCTCCTCTCTCACTGACCCTACGTCTCTCTGTGTCTGGGGGAGGGTGCTGATTTTGCTGATGAGTGAAAATGCTTTTATTTTTGTTTTTCAAGGTTTTGGGGCCCTTAACGTGCTCGAAAACTCTTGAAACTTTGCACACGGTCGGAACCCGCGGCCATCAGGGTCGGACCGAAGATGGTACCGGAGTGGCAGGGGGCTCGACAGCGCCCCTGGAATGGGATTCGAACACTTGTCCATATATCAAACATGCTTGCATGTAATAATATGAAACTCGGTACACTTGTAGATCTCATCGGGCCGAACAACTTTCGTGCTCTAAGTTTTACGCCAGCCCAACAGGAAGTCGGCTATTATGGGTTGTTTGGAAACACATGCTCTGGAATTATATATATTCCTCCTAGAGAATGAATCCAATCGCCACCAAACTCGGTCGGCATGAAGTCAAGACATTGAGGATGCTACATTCCGGACGGATTTTTGATATCTCGAACGGTTTGGCCGTGGCGAGGAAATTGATTTAGGACTAAAAAGGACACATGAAGTGTGTTATAACTTAGTTAGTTCTATCTACAGTTACAAAACTCGGCGTGTATATTGTTCTCGTCGAGCCGAACAACTTTCTAATTTACAGTCATTAGCTCCGACCAACAGAAAGTCAGATATTGTGGTTTGAATGTGGATTTCTTGAAATTTTTCTCTCTCTGACTGACAGTGACCCTCCCATTCTGTGTTTTTTCTCTCGTGTCTCTCGTCTGACAGACATGGGCCTGCCAATTCTCTGTGTGTGTGGGAGTGGAGGGAGGGGAGGGAGAGGGGTTCTCTGTTGGGTGAGATTTGCATTAAGATATTGTTTTTCAAGGTTTCCGGGACTTTTGGGGCCCTTAACGTGCTCAAAAACTCTTGAAACTTTGCACACAGGTCAGAACCCGCGGCCATCAGGGCCGGGCTGAATCTGGTACCCGGGCGTGGCAGGGGGCTCGACAGCGCCCCTTGAACAGGGTCTGAACACTTGTCCATATATCAAACATGCTTGCATGTAATAATATGAAACTCGGAACACTTCTAGATCTCATCGGGCCGAACAACTTTCATGCTCTAAGTTTTACGCCAGCCCAACAGGAAGTCGGCTATTATGGGTTGTTTGGAAACACATGCTCTGGAATTATATATATTCGTCCTAGAGAATTAATCCAATCGCCACCAAACTCGGTCAGCATGAAGTCAAGTCATTGAGGATGCTACATTGCAGACGGATTTTGATATCTCGAACGTTTTGGCGTGGAGAAATTAATTTATGACTAAAAGGACATATGAAGTGTGTTATAACTTAGTTCTATCTACAGTTACAAAACTGCGTGTATATTGTTCTCGTCGAGCGAACAACTTTCTAATTTACAGTCATTAGCTCTGACCAACAGACAGTCAGATATTTTGGTTTGAATGTGGAACACATAGCAAATGAACTTTGAAGCTCAAAAGCACATAAAGGTAGCATAAAAGCAATCCATACGACTCCATTGGTATAATTCATAATTCCCGCAGTGTACTTGCTTGTTAAATTAGCTACTACAAAATATATAAATACATTTACTATCTTAACTTTAATGATGTACTTAACATAATGATAAATAATCTTAAAATATTATATCAGTATGCTATGTATTGTGAATACACCCATGTTAAACATAAAAATGTACTTCCATTGCATATCATAGGAACACATAAGCGTAAATTATAATTACATTAATAAACCTGTACAAAGACCTCCAGATAAATACTGGCCTTCTGGATTAACACATTTAAGTGCTGCAAAAGATATTGACCTATGACATCCTATGATATCAAAAATTATTCTACATTTGAATTACCTCATAGATGTGACTATTGTGGTTCACGGTCATAGACCCTGTCCCAAATGGCACACTTAATATGAATTTTCAGTCTTGTGTACTTATTTCATGTGTCCATTAACTCCATGAGACCGTAGGGTGTCTCATTTTTCATTTTAGGTATCAGAAGGGTGCTCACGCATACTTTGTGGTTGATATGTGCCCTCGATGCGCACTTTTGCAGAGCCCACACTGATGCGAGCTCTACAGCACACATCTTCTCGACAGTCAAAGCGAGGTTACGTTATTGCCCATCGTGCACAGCAACCCTAAAGGCACGGGGGTGGCGGTGCCACCGGCTTGGGCCCGTCATCGCTGCTCGCAGCTTTAATTAGGGCCCAAGCCTTGAAAAGGCAAGGCCCTATTGTTTTCGTTAGCATTAATATTATTATTTTTTTTACGACTATTGGGGCACTTTTGGGGCTCTTAACGTGCTCGAAAACTCTTGAAACTTTGCACGCGGGTCAGAACCCGCGGCCATTAGGGCCGGGCTGAAGCTGGTACCCGGGCGTGGCAGGGGGGCTCGACGGCGCCCCCTGGAACGGGGTCCGAAAACTTGGTCCATAAATCAAACACGCTTGCATGTAATAATATGAAACTCGGTACACATATAGATCTCATCGTTTCATATATCCTTCATACTTTTACGTTTTACCTCAGCCCAACAGGAAATCGTCTATTTAGGGTTTTTTGGAAAACGCATGCAATGGAATTTGAAATACTCCTCCTAGAGAATTCCACCTATCACCACGAAACTCGGTCAGCATGAAGTCAAGACATTGAGGATGAAAAATTGCCGGCGGATTTTTGATATGTCGAACGGTTTGGCCGTGGCGACGAAACGAAATGATGGCGAGAAACGAGAAACAGGAAGTGTGTTATAACTTCTGCATACATTAATTGATGTCGATGAAACTTCAGCAGTGTGTTCGCTGTAAGAGGCCGATCGCATGGATGTGACTATTGTGAATCAAAGTTATAGCGCCACCAACTGGCAGAAGGAAGTGTGTCACTTTCAAAATGCTTTAAAATCACCCACTTATTGTTACACGATTTACTTCAAACTTTATGTGTATAATGTAAACACCCGGCAGATGTAGACGTGTGAAAGGATTATTGATATCTTAAATACTGTTGTCGTGGCAGCTCTTCAAACTTGAATTTTCTTTTTTGATGCCTGGTGCAGGGGCTCAGTAGCGCCACCTTCAGACAAAAGTGGGGTATTGGTTTCATACTTTGACCTACAGTCAGATATTTTGGTTTGAATGTGGAACACATTGCACAAGAACTTTGAAGCTCAAAAAGCACATAAATGCAGCTTAAACAGCAAGGAAGTGTGTTATAACTTCTGCATACATTACTTGATCTCGATGAAACTTCAGCAGTTTCTTCACTGGAAGAGGCGGTCGGCGTGGATGTGACTATTGTGAGTCAAAGTTATAGCGCCACCAACTGGCAGAAGGAAGTGTGTCACTTTCAAAATGCTTTGAAATCACCCCCTTATGTCTCAATTGAACAAACAGTTGATAAAGAAATCGGTATCAATATATTGAATTATGAATTATTGCAGTGATCAACTGTGATGTCCGGTTAAGATGAAAATAAACTATTACTCTAAGCGATTATCTTTCTGAAACACGTCACAAAAACTTACAGAAACGGATAACACAAACATGATGTTGGAAATATACACTTACCAGAATAGTTATATTAAACTTGTCTATTTCAGTTAAAGCCATTTCAGTTATAAAGCTGTCTCATATGTAATTTCTCCTTTAATTCTATAATATAACCACTAGGTGGAGGTCTAAGCACATTTTCTGTATTCTCGTTGTTTTAACGTAAGAAGAAGACTTGTACGTGTTGACTGTTGAGAACGGTGTTTGGAGTTTTTAAAAGACGCGGACCAGACTGAAAAACAAGACATACTGCATCATTGCAGTTCAATATTTTAACGAGGGCCACTCGTACGCTGTACACGGTGTAAACATCAGCTTGAGGACTCTTAAAAATGTATATAGGTCTCAGTTCTGGATGGAATTATTTGCAGACCTTAGAGATGCTGGATACTTCAACTGGAGTCGTGAGCGTCATTGCTTTGGTGATGTTACTCAGAACAGGGTTTCCGCGGGGTCTTAAAAAGTCTTAAAAAGTCTAAAATTTCAAATTGACAATTTAAGGCCTTAAAAAGTCTTAAATTTGCTGAAGTATTGTGTTCTAGGTCTTAAATAATTTTTAACAGGTCTTAATTTTCCTACTTCCATGTAAATCTCATTTAAATGCTCCATAGCGCTTTGGAATGTTTTTTTTTAATTCCGTGGTGTTGTAGTTTCTTATTTCAGCTAGTCCAAATATAATTAGCTGTATTATGACTACAAAATAGACCAACATGCAACAGCCAATCAGCTTTGAGCTTTCGTGTTATTGGCGCGAGTGTCTCGGATACCACAGAAAGGCGTTAAGCAGATTTTATTCAGCTATGAGGAAGTGCAAGTTTAGCGATACTTGGCTTGAAAAATCTGAATTTCGTGCTTGGTTAAAGCCAGTTGCAAATAACGCATTTGAAGCCTACTGCTTATGCAAGAAAGCTATTAAATTGGGAATGTTGGGTGTACGGAGCTGGAGTCTCATTCAAAAGTGAAAAACATCTAACTGCTGTGAAGGGTCTCCAGCAAACGACAGCCATCAGCCATTACGCACTTTGGAATAGCGGATGATGACTAATTTCCAAAATCACGGGACCGTTCGTGCTGATGTTCGACGAAAGTCTTCATCGCACCACCAAAACGAAACAGCTGGACCTGCACGTACATTTTTGGGAGGGCGGGCAGGTGCAGTCAAGATACCTGGGATCCCAGTTCATGGGTCATGCAACTGCCGAGGACTTAATGAAACATGTGAAAGTAAGTAAATGTTTTATTTTAGCAAATAAATAAATTTGAGCTAAAATTATTTTAGCTGTTACGACTTTGTTTATAGATTATTATTTTTTCATTAGCAAAAGGGTGATTAGAGTGATATTTTCTGTTGAGAACTCTGTTGCACCCTATTGACTTAAATGGGGCGCGTTCTCTTGAATTGCTTAGTTACCAATGATCGCGGCGTTAACTTCGACAATCGACTACTGTGGACTTCGACCGAAAACAGGAAGGCCCTGTCCCAATATGCACACTATGCCCTAAGGCCTTCCTCGAAGTGGACACTTGTTGAAAATGCACTTAGCGGAGTAAGTGCGCTAAGGGCCCGAGCTGTGAAAAGCAGAATTGGGACAGTTTTGCACACGTCACTATCTACGTCACTTCTGTTGTGATCAGGAGAGCAAACATAACGTGCAGGGTAGTCCGATAGACTTCTATATATTTCTGAACCGGAGCCTGTAGTGTTGAAATTTGGCGTCTTGGGTAAGCTCACCGCAATGGTCTGCTGCTGAATGGGTCGAGACTGCAATAAATAAAAATAAAAGGAATAGGCTACAATAAATGATTTATGGCAGGGCTAGTATAATGGTGGCCCCCAGATCATCTTTATCTGGCCCTCCAACAGTTTTTTTATGTTTAAAAACCCTCACAATCTGATATCAAAGTGCCCTCTCAGCAAAGGTTTAAGCGCATTCATAGGCAACCGCATTCATCGGTGAGTTTAACAACGCTCATTGTGGTGTACAACCCCATTCATCGGTGAGTTTAACAACGCTCAACTGCAGGTAAAGCGGCATTCAGAGGTGAGTTTAACCAAAACAACGCTAAACTGCATGTGGCTAATGTTTACACTCAGGGTACATTACGGCATGTTTTCCATAACGTTACGACATTCTCAATATAATTCATAATCCCACGTTTATAATGAACAACGCGTTATGGTTATTGTGTTATTAAAAACTGTGTACGCAGGTGTTACAGTTAACATGGTAACACTAAGTTACACCTGGTTTACTTGTATGTTACTGATTAAGAAGTAATGTCAAAAAAACAGTTATAACTGCATGAAGATGAATGGTAACACAATACTGGCAAAATACTGTTTACATCTTGCAAATGCATATGATTCAAGACTAGAATTCCCCAGAACGGAGGGAGGGGCGGGGTGACCAAACCTCATTATCATTTAAAGTCATATGCACTGAAGCAGCGTGCTGAAAGCGGAGCTGTTTTTGAGCAGTTAAAATTAGTGTTTTCTTAAAATACTAATGAGAATTTTTAATAAAAGTATATTACAAAGTTTTCATTTAGACCCTAAAGATTCATATTAACTTGTACAAAAATGGCATTATATGACCCCTTTAAGGTTACAAATACACACACACACACACACTCCATCATTGCAATCTTGACATTGCAGCCTGTTCATTATAGCCGCAATAAAATATAATAATAAAATAGTAAACCTACCATATAAAAATTACTCTGTTTAAATAGTCAGTAGTACAATTCATATCATTCACAGTAAGCACCGCTCACTGTGATGTTTCCAAGCATATTTTTAGCATGTAAAGAGGATGATTTTCTACGTCGGTATTGGAGCGTGAGTAAAGTACAAAGCCTAAAATAACTGGCAGAAGGCAGTAAGAGAAACAGGAAGTCTGTTATAACTTCTGCATACATTAATTGATCTCGACGAAACTTCAGCAGTGTGTTAGCTGTAAGAGGCCGATCGCATGGATGTTGCTATTGTGAGTCAGTTATAGCGCCACCAACTGGCAGAAGGAAGTGTGTCACTTTCAAAATGCTTTTAAATCACCCCCTTATGTCTCAAGTGAACAAACAGACCAACAGAAAGTCAGATATTTTGGTTTGAATGTGGATTTCTTGGAATTTGCACACATCTTCTCGACGGTCGAAGCGAGCATACGTTATTGCCCGTCGTGCGCGGCGACCCTAAAGGCCCAGGGGTGGCGGTGCCACCGGCTTGGGCCCGTCATTGCTGCTCGCAGCTTTAATTATTATTATTATTATTATTATTTTTACGACTATTGGGGCACTTTTGGGGCTCTTAACATGCTCAAAAACTCTTGAAACTTTGCACACTGGTCAGAACCCGCGGCCATTAGGGCCGGGCTGAAGCTGGTACCGGGGCGTGGCAGGGGGGCTCGACGGCGCCCCCTGGAACGGGGTCCGAAAACTTCGTCCATAAATCAAACACGCTTGCATGTAATAATATGAAACTTGGTACACATATAGATCTCATCGTTTCATATATCCTTCATACTTTTACTTTTTACCTCAGGCCAACTGGAAATCGTCTATTTAGGGTTCTTTGGAAAACACATGCAATGGAATGTGAAATACTCCTCCTAGAGAATTCCACCAATCGCCACTGAAACTCGGTCAGCATGAAGTCAAGACATTGAGGATGAAATATTGACAGCGGATTTTTGATATGTTGAACGGTTTGGCCGTGGCGAGGAAACGAAATGATGGCGCGAAAAGAGAAACAGGAAGTGTGTTATAACTTCTGCATACATTAATTGATCTCGATGAAACTTCAGCAGTGGTTTCGCTGTAACAGGCCGATCGCATGGATGTGAGTATTGTGAGTCAAATTTATAGCGCCACCAACTGGCAGAAGGAAGTGTGTCACTTTCAAAATGCTTTGAAATCACCCTCTTATTTTTACCCGATTTACTTAAAACTTTAGGTGTATAATGTAAACACACGGCAGATGTAGACGTGTGAAAGGATTATTGATATCTTAAATACTGTGGTCGTGGCAGCGCTTCAAAGTTGAATATTCTTTTTTGATGCGTGGTGCAGGGGCTCAGTAGCGCCACCTGTTGACAAAAGTTGGGTATTGGTTTTATACTTTGACCTAGAGTCACAAAACTCAGGAATTATATTGTTCTCATCGAGCCGGACAACTTTCTAATTTACAGTCATTAGCTCAGACCAACAGAAAGTCAGATATTTTGGTTTGAATGTGGATGTTTTGGAGAATTTTCTCTGCCTCTCTCACTGACCCTACGTCTCTCTGTGTCTGGGGGGAGGGGGGTGATTTGGCTGTTGAATGAGAATGCTTTTATTTTTGTTTTTCAAGGTTTTGGGGCCCTTAACGTGCTCGAAAACTCTTGAAACTTTGCACACGGGTCGGAACCCGCGGCCATCAGGGCCGGGCAGAAGATGGTACCCGTGCGTGGCAGGGGGGCTCGACAGCGCCCCCTGGAATGGGATTCGAACACTTGTCCGTATATCAAACATGCTTGCATGTAATAATATGAAACTCGGTACACTTCTATATCTCATCGGGCCGAACAACTTTCGTGCTCTAAGTTTTACGCCAGCCCAAAAGGAAGTCAGCTATTATGGGTTGTTTGGAAACACGTGCTCTGGAATTATATATATTCCTCCTAGAGAATGAATCCAATCGCCACCAAACTCGATCGGCATGAAGTCAAGACATTGAGGATGCTACATTCCGGACGGATTTTTGATATCTCGAACGGTTTGGCCGTGGCGAGGAAATTGATTTATGTCTAAAAATGGACACATGAAGTGTGTTATAACTTAGTTCTATCTACAGTTACAAAATTCGGCGTGTATATTGTTCTCGTCAAGCCGAACAACTTTCTAATTTACAGTCATTAGCTCCGACCAACAGAAAGTCAGATATTGTGGTTTGAATGTGGATTTCTTGGAATTTTTCTCTCTCTGACAGACAGTGACCGTTCTGTGTTTTTTCTCTCTGTGTCTCTCTCTCTGACAGACAGAATGGCCCTGCCATTTTTTTGTGTGTGTGTGTGGGGAGGGGAGGGGGAGGGAATTTCTCTGTTGGAACTTTGAAGCTCCAAAAATCACATAAATGCAACATAACAGTAACCCATAACACTCCAGTGGTTTAATCCATACTTTCAGAAGGGATATTATAGGTGTGGGTGTGAAAAAGATAAATAGTATATATTGTATGTAGTATATATAGTATTTTTTATATTTTTTACTATAAATTTTCCACCCTGCTCAGGAGGGGTGATATGCTTATGTAAATCGCCAAAAAAAAAAAAAAAAGACTAAAGAACTCTTAAGAGAGAAGAGCGCTTGTGAAAGTGAAAGTAGAGATTTATAGTAAAAAATGACTTAATTATTGATCTGTTTCACACCACTTCTCATTTACTTACATTGAAAGGACCAACAGACCTGAGATATTTGTAACCCAGATGATACAGGCTACCAGTAGAAGAGTTGAGAGATGTGTAAAAAAATGGGAAAATTAAGAAAAAGCGAATAAGAGAGAACGAGCGCTTTAGAAG